>NC_136611.1:9465868-9501029 GCF_933228915.1 Telmatherina bonti | reverse complement strand
CTCATTTTATATACAGTATGTGCCCTTTGCTGCTCACCGGAGCTTACTGTGTGTCTCAGAGCACTGTGGGTATTAGCAGTGAGTTACTAGAGGGGAAGGGGAGCCATGCTGTGCAGGTAAGTCTGTAATGATGATCTTCACCATGAGTGATAATGAGTGCTCAGGTAATCCCCGCCTGGGACCACAAGCAAACACACAAACTAACAAACATACAGCTCAGGCACACTGTTAAAAGAGCAAAATGCCACCAAGATACCTCACAAACACATATCTGGAAGGCCTGTGCACTTTGCCTGCGTCTTATCAGCCTGGCTGCCGAGCATGCAGGAAAATCAGAGGTGCACAATCTCGCCGCCAGAGGCCAAACTTATGGCACCCTAAAGGCTGTTATGATGATACTCCCCTCTCTCCTCCCTCCTTTTCCTCTCCTAGCAGCTTTATTCTTTTATCACGCAGGCGATCGCATAGATAGCAGTGTTCTGAAACCCTTCCTGCAGCCCGGTAATGGGGACCGCAGACGGTGGGCCTTGCTAATGCAACCCCCGAGCCTCGGCCTTGTTAGCTGGAGCCATCTCTGAAAGGGAAGAACAGGGGGGAGATAGTGGGGGGGGGTGGGAGTAGGCGAGCGAGGAAAGATGAGCACTGAAGGTTTGTGTGTTCACAGCATAGACATAAAGAGATGGACGGATCCTCTTTGACGTCAGTAATAGGTTTCTGAAGAGCTGAATTGAAGCTCGGTGGGCGGTTCCTACCATCGCCATGATGGCAGCATCGTGCGCGTCGTCTCGCCCGGAAAATACAAATGGGCAAATAGGTGGAGCTGAGAGGGAAGCCTGTGAGTGTCATGGTGGATGATTGACATCGAGCGAACGCCGAGCTTTCTGTAGCAAAAAGCTAACCCCGAGATAACAGGAGCTAACCAGCTAACAGGGGGTAAGTGAGCTAAAGCTAAGTCACGTCGTTAACCGGTCTAAAAACCGCGGTTGTTCTACGTTATTCTGACTTGAAGCAAGAGATCAGTACCTGTCAATCAAAAGGACCCGCTCCTAAATATGCCGAGACTCAGAGATTAAATTACTTCTTAAAACGTGAAAAAAAAATTCACTCCACTCCCCCCACAGTTGTCATGAAGGTAAACCTGACTTATAAACCGAAAATGGATTTTTTGAACCAGGCTGTAAACATATTTATTTCTGCGTGAAGTTGGTCCTTTTTAACATTGGAGTTTATGGGGATTTGCTCTGTTTTAGAGCCAGCCCATAGTGGATGAAGGGGGGACTGCAGTTTTTTGCACTTCTGCATTGGCTTCACTTTTTACCGCCGGAGGTTGCCGCTTGGTTCACAGCGGAGAGAGAAGACGGTGGAGGTCGGATGTGTTTTTACATTCATCCGAATGCGTGCGCATGCGTGTGTGTGTTTCATGTATAAAAAGAGATGCTGTAGTACTTCCGTAGATAAAAAGGAAGGAAAAGCGAATCTCTTCGCCATGTGTCATAAGTCTGTCTCTTTGAATGAGACTTAAATCCATCAAGTCAAAGGAGAAGAGCTCCTGCTCTCACACACATCCCCACCCTCCCCCCCTTTTTTTACTCATTCCCTCACTCTAACTTCCCCTCGCTCTTTGATCTGATTGTTTCTCGCTCTCGTTGGACCAAATCAATCTGCCCACCCACACACACACACACACACACACATCATGGAAAGAAGACAAGGACACGTGTGTCGGAGCCAGCCTGCATGACACTTAATGGTTATTTGCACTTGTCCATGTGCGGATGTATGTGTCGCCTTACAACAGTCTCCCTGCAATTCTTCGGAATAAAGATGATATTAATCCTAAAATCATAGGGGGAGGGGATTACTGTGTTTACTAAAGAGCATGTCTGTAGAAATGGAGAGCTCTCACCCAGGGATGATGGCATGTTTGGACATTCAAGAAGCTTCATAAAATGGCATTTTAAAAAGGAAAGAAAAAAGAAGGAGAAAGCCGCATGTTTCTCTGTGGATGCATGCTGGCAGTGTGTGCATGGTGGCCATATGTCCTTTTAGATAATTTGGGGAAAATAAGAGACATGCTGGGTATTAGTGTTCTATTTTTAGCGCAGACTGTGTTCAACCATTGCCAGAGCTTCCGTGTATTTTAAACTGCCCCAGCAACTTGCCAATATTTTACCCATCGTTCTCAAAAACGCCCCTCATCTCGATAAGAAAGAATATGGGAGAGCAAAAAGAAAAAGGGAAAAAAAATTCCGAAATCCGAGCAACCAATCTTCTAAAATTAGGTCAGTTTTGAAAGGCGCCGATGGAATTTTCATGCTGCCTTTTTAAAAAAAAAAAAAAAAAAAAAGAAGGCTTTTTTAGGACTGAGGATTGTGGAGAAGGAGATGCTGCTGAGGATCTCTTTCCTCACATCAACACTCAGCTGGGTCGAGGTTCATGGGAGGGCCTTGAAGACTGCTACTGCCCCCTGCTGTTTGCCTCTGGGACATTTTTTCCCCCTCCTTTCTACATCAAGAGGCTCACCTCTACAGAGCATTTGGAGAGGCATAAAACGTGGGCTCAGCCGCCTCACATAGGCACCCTGATCACGGCTTCAAGGAAGATGTGGGTGTCAAACGCTGAACGAGAACGGATGAGATGTCCTTTTTTTTTTTTTTTTTTACTTTTCCCCCCTCACGAGCCATCCTCTGCTATGTAGCCTACACAAACACAAGAAGGAGGGAGAAATCAATGAGGATATGCCAAGACTTGGCTCTCTTATACACAAAAATCCGAGCTCTCACAGGTTGCCACCTCACGTTCGGTCCGAGGTTGTGTAACAATACAGAGGCAGTGTCTGACTCACCACCCTGAAATAAAAATGAGCAATTATTCATATCCTGTTAGAAGAACTGAAACCTGCTGATGGGACTCTGAGGACTTTCTTCTCCCTATTTTTTTTTTTTTATTTCCATGTTGTGCATCTACTGTTTACCACCGTAGTCTAGTCAAGTCAAAACATATATTCTGACTTTGTGATACTTCTATGTCAGAATACTTCCCCTTATTCAATTAAATTAGTGTTTTATCAATTCCGGTCCTCGGGTCGCTGTCTGTTTTAGACATGATCCTCTTTCAAAGCGCCTCAGTCAGATTATTGAACTTCCTCATCAAGTTTGTTGCATTCTGGTAATGAGCCTTTATTTCATTCAGGTGTGTTAAGGTAGGGTTGCCTATAAAACAGCAGAGCAGGGGGAGCCTGAGGACTGGAATTGGGTAACACTGAATTAAATGAATGTTGTTTTTTTTTTTTCCATTGTGCTGAACTGTTTAGTTTAACTGGGTAAAAATTGATGCAGTTTATTAGCAGAAATGCATCCCAATGCTTTGTGTAGAACTGTAAAAATGTAAACCATCTTTACTCCAGTGGAAGAGGATGTTTACAGGACTTTGGATAAAAGCATCTGCCTCTTCTGGTAATGACAAAGCGACTTACATCTGATATGTGATCAAATAACCAAACATGCATGTCATGTCCTGATGGTGCCAGAATACCCAGAGAGAACTCACATATACATGGGGACAACATGCAAACACACATAAGCTATTGTTCAAACTGCCCCCTTCCCTTGTCTCCACTTGCCCGCCCTTATTTTCACCCCTCCCTCTCCAGCCACAGCTGCACCTGATCAATTAAATGAACACGCACCTGCCCACAATCGTCACTTTCCCTTTAAAGCCAGCTCACTCCTCCACAGCAGTCACCAGTCTGATATCTAACTCCAGTTCCTGATTCTTCCCTCTGTTTTGTTAACTAAACTCTTGGAGTCTCATACATTCTGCAATGTGAATCCTTCATCATCATCTGCAAAACCATGACACCACTACTCCACTGTGCTGCCAGCTATCCTGGTAATCAGGTTTGAGACAGTGGATTCCATGCTGTCTGTGTGATCATGAAGTTTTTCCTGAAATGGGTTAAAGAGTATCTGTAATAGTTTAGATATTTATGGAGAAGCATCATAAATCATTTAAATCACAGGGAAAGAAAAAAACTTTGGTATCCCCCCTCCTTACTGCCAACGTAGAATTGGGAGGAAAAAGCACCCAAAAACAAACCAGTACAGGACCATTCCAGGACTTTGTTTTTATTATCTAGTGTGGAAGCAACTCTTGAGAGAAGACACACTGGACCCTCTAAATCAGGCTCTTGTGTTATTTATACAATAAGATCTAGGTCTGAACAGAAGCCGCCTCAGAAAAATGTAAATTATTTGGGACGCAGTTTAGTTGAACTGGTACAGCAGTTGTTACATATAGAGAGAGTACAGCTCCTCAGCTGGCCCACAAATCCCAGACTGGGACATTTTTCTGCATGTCATCCCCAATGATTTCCGACCCCCTTTCTTGTTAAGATACTGTGAAATAAAGATTAATAGAGCCTATATTTTTATTTATTTTTTTAACTACATTGGTTGAGTGAGGAGAGCAGCACGTCTCCTGTAATAGAGCTATTAAATGACTTTCTGTGGGGTATTGTTTGAAAGCAGCATCGAATCTGAACATCTAACAAGCTGTTATCACGTAACGCTCTGTTAAACATATCAACCTGTGCACAACAGTAAAAGAAATTATACCAATCCTACAATTTAATGCTGTGTGATCTTGTGATCACTGTGCGATAGGGATTTTATATTAATTTGAGTCATTAAAACACATCTAATCTCATGGTACTTAAGGAGCTGTGTCACATTTCTCTTGCCCATGATGAGAAAAAAAAAAACAACCTCCCAACAACACAGGGGGTAAAATCCACTCAGATCTTCTATGATTCCTCACACACTGATGGAAAACAGCACCGCCAATCCAGTAGTCAGGTACTAATTCAATTCAATTCAACTTTATTTATATAGCGTCACATCACGGCAATGCCATCTCAAGACGCTTTACAGACAGAGAAAAAACATAATGAAAGCCAATTCATAACAGCCTATATAAGGAAACCAACAGATTGAGTTCGGTCCAACTCAATCTCCCATCCTGAGCAAGCACACTGGCGACAGTGGGAAGGAAAAAACTCCCTTTTAACAGGAAGGAAACCTCCGGCAGAACCCGGCTCAGGACAGGCAGCCATCTGCCTCTGCTGTGTGGGGGGGAAGAGGACAGAAAGACAACAGACAACAGGAACTGCTACTCCCGGCCAGGGGAGACCTGCTGAGACAGGAGACATACATGTTAATGATGCAACACTGTTATTGGGGCGGGGGCGGGGGGGGGGGGGGGTAAAAGAGAGAGAGAAAGAAGCTCAGTGTATCAGGAAATGTCCCTCAGCAGTCTAAACCTATAGCAGCATAACTAAGGGATGCTAACCATCCCTAGCTATAGGACTTATCAAAAAGATAAGTCTTCAGCCTAGTCTGAAAGGTGGGGAGGGTGTCTGCTTCCCTAACACTAACTGGGAGCTTATTCCATAAGAGAGGGGCCTGATAACCAAAGGCTCTGCCTCCTGCTCGGCTCTTTGAGACTCTAGGAACCACAAGTAAGCCTGCAGTCTGCGAACGAAGTACTCTACTTGGTATATAAGGAACTATGAGGTCTTTGATATATAGTGGTGCCTGGTTGTGGAGGGCTTTATATGTAAGGAGAAGGATTTTAAATTCTATTCTAGTTTCAACAGACAGCCAATGAAGAGAGGCTAATGGTGCAACTGTCTCATGTGGGAGTCAAAGCTGAAACACAGGGCAAAATAATTCCTCATGAAGGCCCACTAACTTATGAAATCTCCATATTGTGACTATGAAGTTGTTGATGAACGGATCTGGAGAAATGGCACCAACACAAAACGGGTCGCTCTGTGATTTTTTTTTTAGGACCATAAAAGGGGCAACATTTTACCTTTGCAGGTGCTTGTCCTGAAAAAACTCAAGTGTGGAACAAAGAATGTTATGGTTGACTTACCCACACAAGAACTTTGATGTTTTCCCATTAATTGATTTTTTTCAGAGGACAAAGTGTCAAAAGCCGACTTGCAGTTCATTGCCAGGGCTCACAAAGTGATTTCACACGCAGCTCCATGAGTATGCCTCCAAAAAGCTGAAAATGCTGAATATCGAATAGATGAGAGATCCTTTTGACGATGACAAGAATGCCAAATGAACAAAAAGAGTCACTGACTGAGAGAGTAGGGTGAGTAAAAAGGTTAAGGGACCACTGTATTAAAGTATGATTTTACACATACTGATGAACCATCTATGATCCTTATCATTTCTAAATGAAGCTGCCGAAGAAGATCCTCCAGAAACCTTGACAAAATATAAACAGCTTTGTTGTTAAATGTGTCTTTTAGAGTATAAGTCAAACCTTTTGAAGGTGTCAAAGTATTCTGATATCACATTGAAGCAAAACCATTAAAATTAGAAAGAAATTAAAATGTGCAAAATTTAGTCAGACCCACTATGTTTTGTTAATGTGTGTTTTTTGTATAGCCTCGGTATCATCTTCAGCAAATCCAAACACCATCCTGGTGGACCTTTTTTTTTTTTTTTTTTTGTGCTCACAGCAGCACAGCAAGGAAAACCAGCCCAGCTGCTCCTCTCATTCTGCTTTTATCTCAGCTTCTTTGGTTGTACAAATGATCCGCCTACTGGTCTGGCATGACAATTGGATCCCCAAACCAAAGCACACCATGCTGGGTTCACCTGGTTACATTACTTTCCTTTTACATGCAAAGAAAAAGCCATACATGCATACCACAAATGCTCAGACAGATATCAGTCTGTTATTCAAGAAAGATATACTGAAACACATTCAGATTCTTTTTGCCTCCATGACTTGTCATCTCTGTTGTTAGCGATGTGGGGAATCAATAAACATCAAAATACATTTGCCCTCGCACTGGAAAAAGGTCATGTTTCACAAACCGCAAGACGTCTCTTGTCAGGAAAACATAAACATGGGCTGTTATAGGCATCTGAAAAAAACAAAGGATAGTCTAAACAAAGCAATATTCCAGTTTCATAGAGGATTTAATCATGGAAGTTGCGTAGTAATTTTAACCAGAAGCGATGCTTGCAGCTCTTGTCCCAGTTCACTCCATCAAACAGCAAACTAACACACTTAACTGACACAGTTATATCTGAACTGTCTTTAATATTAGGGCTTATAATCACAGTGAGCAGTGATGCAAAATTAAAAAGGAAAGCAAGCATGATTAGAGAAATAAATAAATAAATAATTATCTGCCAAATTAAAAAAAAGAACACACACACACACACACACAGCTGGAACTGAGAAATAAAAACCAAAAAGAAACATGGGAAACATCATCCATGTTGTTAACTGACAGAGAGACACTTAGCTGCTGCCAAGCCAGATGTTTGTCTGAAACAGTGGTACAGCCCTCATAAGCCGAAGTTAAAGGACTATCCACATGTAGCCTTACTGTTGTTGTTGTTTTAAAAAGGGATGTGTTTTTTGCACGGTGGCATTTCTCAGAAATGTTTCATGGCGCAGAAAAAAAAAAGTCAAGTTTGCGAGAATACCACACTGTACATGGACAGAAATCAACTGGATGGACAAATTACTGAGATGGGATTTTTAAATCATTATTTTTATCTTTTATAATAGGGTTGCGTAGTAGATTTTGATGAGCGAGTTCTGACATGCCAGCTCCATGTGTACGAAACTGCCAAATACGAATTTTTTTTTTTTTTTTTTTTTTTTTTTTACTATACTTAATTTTTTTTAACTTTTTTATTAGTGCAACAATTCATGGATTCATAAATCAAGATTGCAAAAATTGCTCAAAAATTGATATGTGACCATTTTTCAAAAGCATTTTTGTTTAAAAATGGCTACCATTTTCTGTTTACTAAGAGTATTTGTTAAAATAATGTTTTTTAGTTGCATCTATTAATGTAAACACCTTAGCTCAAAAATAAAACTGCTAAGTGATGATATTCTAGCTGTTTTGATATGAAAGGAAATGACTGTTTTGTGATACCATTTCATATGAATTAGGTGGATCCTCAATCCAATCAACCTAAAATCAGATCACAGCTGAGCTTGAAAAATCAGCAAAAATCAAATCACGATCCATTAAATTGATATAATATTTAATGTACATTCCCATAATGCTTAAGTACAAAAAATGAAGATATGATTTTCACAGTCACACAAGCTATGCAAAGTTAAAACCTCACAGACCCCTTCTGGTCTTTGAAAACATCCTTTGGGGGGTCAGGGAACCCAACCAGTCTATAATTATATTGTTTCTCATGTTGCCATTATTCATATTGTGAAACAAAAGATGCACAAAATCCAAATGCTCCAGTCTTTTGTGTTCTGGCAACAAAGCTACTTGGCTAGAATAAGATCGTGCTTTGGCATAAAAGAGCCTTTTTACAAGCCTGAGTAGAATTCCACCGAGCTCACACGGATGAAATCATGTAGCCATGTTGTATGTTGTGATCTAAATATTTTTACCTTTATAAATGTCGCATGACAGCTTTGTAAACTTTAAAACTCTGTGTTTTTGGTAAACTTTGGAAACATTATTCTGGAACAAAACACTTATTTATGTATCCATTTCTTTGGTTCTTGCTAACTGCTTGGCATCAAAAATGGCTTCATCGAGCTACAAAATTATGATTTGATGTAAAAGACAAGCTACTAGCTGATAAATGTTGGCAATATAATTCCTATTACTTAAAATGTTAACATTTAAACATTGCTCTGAATAATCTTTGTGCTTTGTGCTCTGTTGTTGATATTTCATACGACATGGGCAGAACCAAATTCCGATTCAAACAGCAGGAATAAACACCCTCAACCAGATGCACACAAAAACATGTTTTTCTCTCCAGGCATCAGGTCCAATCCATCCTGTGATTAGAAATTGTTCTTTTTCTTATTGAAAGAACAGGTGGCCACGAGACAGTGGCCACATCTCTCACTGCTGCTGCACTCCATGGGTCCAAACTAATGATGAAAACACTGAGCTGCTCCAAATCATCTCTCACCCCACACTGAAAGATATAGGAACTAATAGGAAAAGAAAGAAAGTGTGTGAGGATGTCAGCAGGTGTATTTGTGTGAACCAACCTCCAGTAAATGGCAATATATATATATATATATATATATATATATATATATATATATATATATATATATATATATATATATATATATATATGTAGTAAAAGAAAAGTGCATCCTCTTTCAGTTCATAGCTTTAATGTATTTGGTCATGATAAATATCATGTGCTGGTCAGTTCTTTAAAAGGAGGTCACCCTGAGAGTCAACAGTGTCGTTGTTTAACAAAAACCAAGAAAAAAAATGCAGAAAAAAAAAATACTTTGATAAATTAAACTATTTCAACAGGATTTTAACAGCTGCTGATCAAATGCAATGAAGTCATTGATCGTCTGCAAGCATCACTAAATGAAGAGGTTTTAGCAGTTTGCTGGGGAAAAAAGAGAAAAGACATCAGCAATGCTCTTTGAGAAGCAATAGTTGGGGCCCATCAATCTAGAAAAGGTTGTAAGGTAGTTTCCAGGCTATTTGGAGCCCATCACTGTGGGGAGATTTACTACAAGAAAACATTTGCCAGACAGTTGCCAGAGATAAACATCTCAGAGACTTCATCCAATTACAGAGAAACCAAATCTAAGACTCATACAAGCAAAAAATGTATAAATGTGAGTCAATGAGGAAGGAGTCAGGTGTGTACTCCACACCAGAGGCTTAAAATCAATGTTCTTTAATTCAGACCAAACAGTGGGAACTGAGTGGTCAACAAACAGGCAGGCAAACGGTTTCCATAGCGATGTTGCCTGCTGCCTGAGCTTGTCTGCTCGACTCTAATCAAACTTATGAACTGGAAGTGTTACAAACACTGTTTCGATGTATTGCTTCAGCATGCAAAGAGTTCATTTCATAAGTTGAACAATCATCTTACCTGAATCAAAGTAATCTTAAGAGCCCCCCTTCATCACTTCTGTTCAACAACAGTTACATTTGCAATAGTTACAGCGATAGTTGTATCTTTTATTCAACACTCAGTCAAATATGAGACAGAACCAACAACAGCCGAGAAGTAAAAGTCCTTTTAGCGCTTCTACACAAATGCATCACACATGCACAGTCAGCAGACATGCTTTCACTGGACCAAGTGCTTTGAAACAGTGAGCTGATTTCATGGCAGATGTGACAAAGTGATTCATTGTTGCAGAAGGATTCAGCTCCACTATTCCCAGGTATCCAAAGGGCAAAAGCAGAAGGCAAATTACTGCAAGGCAAGCAGGATCATTAACACCTGAAACAACAGGGAGCTAATAGAAGAACAATGAACACACACCAAGAACATGGCTGAACTGGCAGGGAAAGGAGTTTATATTTACTCAGTGACAGGAGAAGCCAATGATACACAGGTGGAACACATTAGGATGGGACAGGTGCTGATTAGAGGGGGGCTGGAAGTGAAGATGCTTGAAACGAGACGTGATATCAGAGCTCAGAATTAAAAACAGAAAAATGAAAACCATGATGAAATAGAAAATAACTCAGCCAATGCAGCTGGATGTAACAGACTGACTTGTTTCACAACGCATCTCTCAACAAAATGTCTTGAACGGTGTCCTTTTGCACAGACAAGATCAAAGTTAAGATGTTTGACCTGAAAAAAATCTGTAAAAAATAAAAGCAATATTTGTGTTTAAAGAGCCTCATAGTAGCTGTAAAGCACAGAGGTGGAGGGTTGGTGATCTGGACTTGTTTAGCTGCTACAGGATGTTAACACTTTGCAGTATTTGAATCAACCATGAGCTAATCTTTATACCACAGTAAGCTGGACTCAAATGTGAAGCCATCTGTTAGTGCAAATCTCCAACAGAATGGCTAAAAAAGAAAAAGGATCAAAGTGTGAGAATAACTCACAAAGAGTCCAACGTGACTGAAACACTGTTGCAGGATTTTACAAGAGTTGCACGAGCAAGAATGCCTAATATACCTCAATGAACTGAAGTCACATTGTTTAAAAAAAGCCTCCATGAAGATGTGATCTGTGCGCATGCATTGGGTTAATCATGCAACACCAGGGATGTCCAGCTCTGGTCCTCAAGGGCCACAATCCTGCAGGTTTTCCTTGTATCCCTGTTCCAACACACCTGACTCAAACTAATCACTGATTGTGGAAAACTTTATTGGCTGTTGGATCCATTCAGTGGAAGCCAGGTGTGTTGCGACAGGGAAACATTAAAAACCTGCAGGACAGCGGCCCTCAAGGACCGACTTTATACCCTGTGCTACACCGTGCTTAGTCCAAATGCAAAACATGCATCTCAAACAGAGTGGATAAATGGATGCGGGTAAAGATGGAAGGCTGCAATCATAACAATCATTTGTTTTTTCATCCTCCCTTGGCTGCTGTACTCACCTCCAAGCAAGATTACTAAAAATACAAACCAGTCAATGATGACAGACTGAGGGAAGAAACAAAAAGCATCTTCATTTCAGGGACTGTGTGAGGCCTGTGATGTGTTTCCCCCTTTTTGTTTTAGCCTTTCTCGTCACAGGAACTGCGATAAATGTCCCCACAGAAATCCACTCAGGAGTTCCGGCCGTGTTCGCTGTTTGACAGCGCGGTGATGACACTGATGGAGATGGCACCATGTGACGCTTCGGCGTGTGAAACGAAACTTGGCACAAAGCATGACAAAAAACCACAAACTTTCCTTCTCTCTCTCTTCTCCTGCTCTTTTGATCATCTGTGCCTCTGCCACTCTATATAGGCCGATGAGATTAGTCATCGCAGATCCCATCTGTTATCTGTACGGCTCATTTGTTTACTCACTGGTTCACATCAGGGCATTACGGCAGCCAGGGGGATTCCTTCGGTGCGGGACTGGGTCTGGGCTGTGAGGTTAACACAGCCCAATGACTCATCACATTTCCTCACTGAATAACTGATGAAGAACACAGATTCCTGCTGTTGCTGACTGTAATAAAAAAATTAAAAAAAAGGCAAAGTGATGGAGAAATGTCTCAAAAGAGCCAAAAGTACAGCTGGAGACATAATGTAGAAATCGCATTTTATCAGGCCAAACAGCAATTTCTCTGTCTGTGGATTTACTATGCTTTTAATCAGAACTGTGCCAATTTACTCGACAGTTTGACAAGAGAGCATGCTTGTGAATGCCATCCAGAAGGAGACAGCGATGTACATGACCACAGCTAGAAGGGGCAGGGGATCACATGAGGCACAGCAGCATTAGTTTTAGATGATGTTGCTTTGCGCTACCCAAGTCCAGTCATTAACAGTTCTTCACCTGCGACTGAGACCATATACACATGTAGCCACATTCTTACCCCCCATTTGGTAAAAAGAAAAAAAAAAAAAAAAAAAAAAAAGTCCACACAACCTTATTTTTCATGAGCAAATCCATCCACACCTATCCACGCACTGTTAAGCACATTCATAAGTATATGAAAGCTTTGGGCGGCAGTAGCTCCTCTAATCCTATCCAATCAGTTTCACGACATCACTTCCACAAAACACGCCTTGAATGCGGTTTTGGTTAGATGTTGGAAAATAACTGCCCTTAATCTCGTCCTCCGCCTTTGGTCGTCTATGCGGAGCGCTACCGATGGCAGTGTAAAAACAAACACAAAGCACCTGGACAACAGATAACACCGACACAGTTTTGAGGACGTCCATGCTGTTGAAAATGAACGTACGTGCACATGTGACCTCATGCTATTTTCTATCACAGACAGTGACGTTTTAAGACCCAAAGCTGCGCTTATAAATTTCCGCATGCAGACATGCAAACACATTATTTACAAATCTTCTCTTTAGTTTTTTAAAGAATCGTTTTTGAATGCATAAATCTGCATCTTTGTGTGGATGACAAGTCAAATCGGAGGAAGATAGTTATTAATCTCTGAAGAGAAATTCAAATTTCCAACAGATGGACAAAATATAAAAAAAAGGGAAATAAGTGTGCACACATGATTGAAAGATATGAGGCAAAAATATAAAATAAGAATAAAAATACAATAGTAAAATTAATTTTTTTTAAAAGTTGCCTTCGTTTTGTGAGATAGTCCGCTAAGTGTGGACAAGGCCTTATGCATCCCTTCTCCAACACACCTGAATCAAATGAATAGCTTGTTACCAGGCCTCTGCATGGTACTGAACAACATGCAGATGAAGGAATTTAGCCGTTTTAATTGAGGGCACCCCTGAGTAGCCGAAAAACTTAAACACAGTTGGAGTTATTCACTGTAAATATTACTCTGGTGAAAAACAGTTTCCTGTCACAATGTTTAAATGCTGGATGGAAAATGAGGTTTGTTTTTGTTTTTCTCCTCCAAGTCTCACTCTTTGCTGATTGATCACTGCATGCTTTCATACCCGCTCACAGCAGTTGTTGTTCACAAGAAACTCATATTCATGTTCTGTATTTTTCAGGACATCGCCTTTAAATATCTTCTGTTTCCAGGACAAAGCATCATTTAAAGATCATGAGATTCCGCTTGATGTTTCTTCACCTTCATGTTACAGCAGCCGGTTCAACTATTTCATACACTTAACTTAAAGCAGAAATTTGCTAATGATATTTTCGCATACAAATCATGATAAAGCCGAATGTCATCTAATTTTAAGTCTCAAACTTGATTTTCAGCTTTGCCTTTGGAACAAGAATGGTATAAATCTATACATTTAACTCTGTAAAAGAATTTTTTTTCCTAAGAATTTGTGTAATTTCAAACTACAAATAGGTTAGATGGGTATAGACTGTTTATTCAGAAAGTATGGGTGAATCCGGATTTTGATAATTTAATAGCCTTAAAACTGCCCCAGTGAAAATCTTTATTGACATCTTTGTAAAGACAGTGTAGCGACTGAAGTTCTTTAGCTCTGGCACATCTTAATTCCACTTTTGACCCCATCAACTGTAGCATCTGATTAGACTGACTGAAAAATTCTATGGAAATCTCCTCTTTGGGTCTGATTTGATGTAAATCCTCCTTAAAGAACACAGACTATGTAGTGTCAACTGGTAACTATGGGCAAATTTAAATAAAGATGAAATGAGGAGTTCCTCAAGGCTCATGTTGAGACCCCCTATTACCGTCAACATGCTTCGAATGGCTCAGAAAAATCAAGAAATCATAATTATGCTGATGATATTCAGCTCTTTATTACCCCTTCACTGGGTGACTTTGATCCTTTACAAAGATTAAGTGAGTCAAAAAAGTAATTGTGAGACAATTTTATTAATTTCAGTTTTATCTTTATTTAGGACATTTTCTTTGGAAACAAACATTAGCAGCTGAAGATTGGTAGCCAAACAAATGATTAAGCTAGAAATCTCTGCGAAACTTTGGACTCTAAGCTAAATTTTAACAGCCTTATTCAATAACCAAATTAGCCTTTTACCAGCTAAGGAATATCTCAAGAATAAAGGGAGTGATAGCTCAGTGGGATTTAGAAAGACTTCATCACATTTACTGAAGTAATGTGCATTTTTCAGAGATACAGATCTCTGAAAAATGCTGAGGAAAACTGCAGCTGCTTGTGTCCTCATAAAGTAAAACAAAATTTAACAGAAAGGAATGTATTATTCCACTTCTAAGACTGTTAGATTGGCATCTTCTACACCAGTTTTCCTGCTGGTGTACATGGCACTGAACCAACCTGATATCTAATCTGTTCACTTCATGATAGTCACTGAGACTTCTTGGATCATCTGGATCAAGTTTGCGTTCCAACAATGCATCCTTTTTCTTAACCGCTTAGTCCAACTCAGGGTCGCAGGAAGCTTGAGCCTATCCCAGCAATCATTGGCCAATAAACAGAGTACACCCTGGACAGCTCTCCAGTCTGTGGCACAGGGCCAACAGAGAGAGACAAACAACAACGCACACACAAACACAGTCCTAGGGACAATTTCGATTAACCAATTATTAACCTAACCTGCATGTCTTTGGACAGTGGGAAGCCCAAGTACCTCTGAAAAGAACCAATGCATTGCATGTTAAGAACATGCAAACTTCTCACAGAAAGGCGACTGTTCAAACCAGCTGAGGCTCAAACCAACAACCTTCTTGCCGTGAGACCACAGTGCTAACCACTACTCCGCCGTGCAACCTCAACGTCAAACAAAACAAGGAGTATCTATTGTTAATTTTTATACTCCTAATATTTAAATAAATAAAAAATAAATAAAGATGATTTTCTTAAACCACCACACTGATCATAATAATGTTTAATAATAATGAAAACAATGTATAGATGTTGTTAACATCCATGCATATGTACTGTATTCCTGTTTCTTTTGATTATTGCGTTGCCTTTCGTTTGAACTTTGCTATAAGAATATTTTTTTCTTGCTCTGCCTTGTGGAAGATATATTCCCCAATTAGGACAAACTAAAGCTGTGTCTGCTTTAAGTTTTTTCTTTTTGTAATTTCTTGGGATTTTGTGTGTGCCTCCTTGTTAAGTAACGCCAATTATGTTCTGGGAAATGTCAGTGTCCTGTAGAAAGTTAACAACCCGTCTTCGTTGTTTGACATTTGAGCAATGTCAGCCTCTGATGTTGTTATAAAATATTGACAGCTTGTCATGTAGTACTTTCTCTGTGCTTGTCATTCTGGCTGACCATGTAGAAATGATTTTGTGATTATGGTGCAATGTCAAGAAACACATTCTGTCAATTTGTTGAAGTCTCCTCTCTTTACTTTGCTATCTAGTTAGATTTGCACAGACTAAAGAATTAGACCTGTTGCATACGCCCTGCAACCAAAACTTTAGAAAAAACGTCAAACTGGATTTTCTCGTTCTGGTTGCAAGTGAGTTCATGAAACCGTTGCATGCATTTAGGTGTGGCTGAATAGAAACCCTGTTGTTACGAATGATGACACAAATGCAGCTGTTGAGCTGAATGTGGATGGGCACGGTTTTCTCTAATCTTTCCGTTTGCTGTCAGCAGATAAAACACACGATTCTCCTGGGCAGCTCAAAGCTGCCATATTCATGACAGTCACTTCTTGTATTGGAATGAAATCCCTGATTCAGGCTCTAGGGGAGACTGGAATGAAACAAGCTAATCCATTCATCGTCCCCCAGAAAAACTAAATCTTGTTTAAAGTTCATACTGAAAAAACATAATGCTTTGTTCTCAGATCAGGGCTTGTCAGGACATTACACGCAGCAGTGTGAAGGAAAAAAATCCTTATGCATTCAAAGGTCTTTAGGCCAAACTATAAGAATCTTCTGTTCTCAAGGCCGGATTATCCAATGGGCATTATGGGCACAAGCCCAGAGGCCCATGCTCACTTGGGGCCCACGTGAGGCTCACAAAATGCACATAAAAGCCAGATAGTTACACCACAGTGCCTAGTGTATTGCTATTGGTACCACTGGCTGAAAGATGTTCAAATTGTCGTTTCACAGTGCATCATTCACAATTTTCACCATGTTGCAGTGGGGAAGGGGGGCCTCTGGAACACTTTGGGCCCGGGGACCTCTGCACTTTTAATCCGGCCCTGTCTGTTTCTGATCACATCCCATATAAGTAAATACGACCTCAGATGAAAAAACAACAAAAATTGGCAATACCTTTTCTTAATTTTGGAAAAAAAAATATAAAACAAAATGAGGCCATTATGCAAGTTTTCTGAGGACTGCGTGACCTGACCTCTGCAGGCTTTTTATTCAAAATGGGAAACTACATTATGAACTCTAACGTCCAATTACAAGACTTTACAACACTTCCTCGAATGATGGTAGAGTTGTAAATCATAGGTCCTTTCCACTGTCACCTCGTGCATGCTCAGGATGAGGGAATGGACCACAGGTCATGATTCAATGCCATCTGTTGGTTTTTCTTATCTAGGCTATTTATTATGAATTGGCTCAAACGGATGTTACTGTAAGGTTCCCTGAGATGACCTTGTTACAAAGTGGAGCTATTCAAATAAAGCAGAATTTAATTCAATTAGGAAACAAAGTTAAATCAGTTCTATATAGAATATGAGATTATTTAAATGGAAAAAAAATGGCCTTTTTAAACAAAAATACAGCGTCTAATTCTGTAAATACAAACTTTAAAATGTTC
The DNA here is from genome assembly GCF_933228915.1 of Telmatherina bonti. NCBI lineage: Eukaryota > Metazoa > Chordata > Actinopteri > Atheriniformes > Telmatherinidae > Telmatherina > Telmatherina bonti. The sequence goes on along the minus strand of NC_136611.1, from coordinate 9,483,926 downwards.
AAATCAAGTCAGAGAAAACTGAGAGTACATTTTTATTTGTAAACATCAAAACACAAATATCTGGACAACATTATTATTCCTATTTGGGGTATTAAACAAGTACTTATCATAGTTATTCCACACTTCTGGACAGTTGAGGGGCAACAGCTCCTTCTTTAACATCATTAGCAAAGTCTTTCCTCCGTGTGTCTTCACACAAACCTGAATACTTCAGCCAAGCAAACTGCAGGAACTTCTGCTTTTAAAGAAGCACTAATGATCAGTTAATCAAGTGGATTTTATTAGCAGCATCTCACTGCTGCTTACGTTTACATTTCTCTGCGGTCCCTAAGGGTGCACAAACCCGGGGCATTTTATTGCTGTTGTTTTTAAACTACACCCCTCACAATAAAAATGTAAAATTTCAAAGATGACGCGTTTCACTTTTTCACAGCTGTGGGTGTTTTTTAAGCCCCAGACGTTGGTGTTCACGTTGAAATAACAAGGACACACCCAAAACAAACCAGCAAGAAGCAAAAACAATGAGCACACTTGCCAGCGTTTTTTCAGTGTGCAATGTTGACGTTGGTGATCTGAGTCACCTTATACCAACTTTAGTACAACCCCCGTGTGCTTTAATGTAGGGAGAAGTGTTGGTGATAATATGCTGAGCCCATGCTGGGTTTCCACTGACTTAGAACTTGTGCTGAATTTTTCCATCTGTAATGTCTCCTCTAAATCAGCTGAAGCCAAACTAGAACTCCAGCTCCCTGCAAGAAGGGATTTGTTAGTGAATGTATACCCAAAGGTACATCTTAAATCAAAAGTCGACTTGATTCTTAATTAAACTGATCGAACGGAGCAGCAGTGGCAGCTCTGTGGTGCTTTGCCTCAGTAAAACCCAACAGCCACTAAAGTTTCTTTTGAGTAATGATTAATGCACCCAATTTCTGTGATCTGTATTGAGTTTAGCATCACGGGTAATTAAATGATGGTCTACAGAGTGCTCACTGCTCTCATAAAAATGACAGGGCTGTAATTATCATGAAACTTGGGTTAACTCCATGACTCAAATACTAATTGTGTATCAATAACTAAGCAGAATGTGTGTCTCATTAAAACCAAAAATAACTCAAACAGTGCAAACTGCTGCCACACAAGAGCATGTAAGTTATTTATACGGTTAAAACAAAATATAAGAGGCTTGTTTATGTGACTTGTTCAGAATATGTTTATTTATCAAGCTTTTCAGAGCCATAAAGTGACAGACGTAAAACCAACAAATACAATTACCTTCCTCCAGCCTATTTACACCAGTTTTAATTTATCAAAACATAATAAGAGCAAAAGGCAACCCTCTACCTCACTACTGCTGTGCAAAGTTTTAATGCAATGAGAAAAAAAACAACCCTGCAGGCTTGCACAGCCCTCAATTAAAAGGAGATTTTCTCACCGAGTACTGAACACTTTACTTTTCATTGTAACACCTCACTGACCGAGGAAATAACTTATTCCTGCAATCACTTTGACAAAAGCTTTCCACTCTTGGAAGAAAGGATGTGCAGTGAGGTTTGCGCTTTCTCACTGATCCATGCACAGGCTTTGTTTTAAAACAAGGCAATATACCTTCAACCATAAAAATACAGCAGAGATACCTACAGGTAGCATGTGGTTTGCAAAGAGTGTTGAAAAAAAATACATAACCCAGTCATATTTAGAATTTTTCCTTTGCCACAATTTAAATCAACCCTGTAACTTTTATTATTGTTCTCCCTCACCAAGATAAATAGGCTAATAAAGACAGATGCCCGGCCCAGCCTCGTTGACATTTTAGGCAGTCCTTCTGGAGCAGTAAAGATGTCCACTTGATGGATACCAGAGCTCTGCAGACAACAGGATGACAAAAAGTGAAGAATGCTTATGAATGCAGTGGTGGATGAAGAAAGAAAAACAGAGCGGCGAATGGATGGTGTGAGGGTGGCAACATCAGTATAGTAGAGACTTGAGGAAAAACAAAAGTGGCAAGACAGAGAAAGGGAGTAACATGCACTCCATCAGCAAGAAAACTCCAAGGCAGAGAAAACAGGATGGAGGCAGAGGTGGAACAGACAACTGCAGGAGCCATCAGGCTGACAGGAAAGGGGGAAAAAAAAAAAAAAATCACCGTACGGACACACTCCTGTGAGTCTTTTCTTCTGTGTTTTTTTTAGTATGCTGGTGTGTAGAGAAGCTCCCCAGAGAGAAGCCTGCGTTTCAGCTCCTTCCACAGCAGGTCTCTTTCCTTTTGGGCACCCTTCATGAAGCCCCGGTTCTCCTGAGCTCGCCGAGACAGGTAGGGCATCACCTCGCTCACCGGCCCGTAGGGGACGTACTTGTAGACAGGGAAACCTGCCTGGCCTGGGGGATGCAGAGGATAGGAGAAAAAAATAGGTAAGAGCAGAAGATTTACAGCATTTTTTCATACTTCTAATCCACAATAAAAACAAAGACATGGCAGGAGCGTCCTGGTTATGAATAAATAAACTAAACTAAACAAACTAGATGGGGCATGTTCTGTGTCCTGAAATACTGCCAAGTAATACAGATCTCAAGTCAGCTTTGTTGTTTTGGGATTCAAAGACAACTCTGACTGCTGTGTCCCTTGAGACATGCAACACGGAGACGTGTATGTGTGTCCACTTGCATCAATACGACTCGAGGCCGTTTCAGCTTGAGCTCTGCGCTGACAGACAACTGCCAGCCACCAAGGCGTCTTTGACTGACAAATAAAGTGGTGAGAGCCAACAGCAACGCTTTTGTTAAGACGGCTGGTCAATAATGAGGTGTCTCGGTTCATATGTCACATCGCAGGCTGCAGACGGGTGCCTGCGTGTGTGTGTGCTGCTTGCTGCCTGACTTATCTGTGGGGGTATATGTTTGTAACTCGAAGGGCTCATAAGGCACAGCTGAGCGTTGCAGGGAGGAGAGCAAATATACATCCTGCAGAGACTGGACTGCTACTGTCAAATCATCGTTATATAGGCAAGGAAAAAAAAGAATGGTGCAGCATCATCGTGTGATTGAGAAAGAGAGTGTGTTTTTTGTGTTTTTCTCACCCAGTGGGAAGCTGATCTGATCGCACATACCAAGTAGTTGACCAAAGAACACTTGGTTCTCTGTTGGTAAGAGACCAAGCTCATTCATTCTGAAAGAGCAAAACAGACAAACGTTATTTACAGCATATATTATTTAGATTTTTTTTCTTTTATCTAGCATTTTCTGAAGAATTAAAAAAAAATCGTACCTTTTCAGTGTGTGTTTTACTGTGTCCTCATTATGGGAAGCAACCATTACATTGGCATTCCTGTTGAGTGCAATCTCATCCAGCACGTAGTCCAAGCACCTTACACAAAGACACGGATATGCAACACACACAAAGCAAAGCATTTCAAGATAAAAAGATTAATCTTATAAGATATTATAAATATTCTAATAAATATATTTCCTTCAAACATGGAATTAGCTGTGGGTGGCAGGAACAGCTCTATACTTCCTGACCATTTAATGAAAATAACCCAACACTGGTCATATTTACCAAACTAAATCTAAATATTCTCTTCTGAGAGGACCCCTGCATCCTGTTTCTTTGCTAGTTATTGCATATGCCAGACTTATTTCCTGCTGCGCTGTGGCTCATCATATGAACTCAACTCATTCTTTGTTGATGTTTCGCTCCAAATATTACCGTCTATAATTTGAGACTGGCCTTTCATCTTTTTGTGAAAAACACATTCATCTCCATGGAGCGGTTGCTCAGAGCTTGCTTTAATCTTACCTGACACGCCAGATGGTTTGAAACGCAAGATCGCCTGGGATGCTGTCATTAGAAAATATTTGGAAACGATCTGGCACTTTCAGGCATTACTTAGCATATGATTGGTTGAACTGTTTTTCTGTCACAGTTTTTTATCGCAGGCCAGCCCCTACAAATCAGATCAACTGAGTGGAGTCAGTTGACAGAGAAGCATCTACATCTTTTTCATTATTGAGTGATGCTGCTGCACCCAAAAACCCACCATAGCTGCCAATATAGGATGCTCTAAACGAATGATTGGTCCGGCCCCTTGTGCTTTGGCCACAAACAGATATCTGACCAGATGGATTCTCTTCCGAGTTTTGATCTTGGAAATCTAAAAAAACTAAAGCAGCTGCTATCAAAGGCTGCTGAGAAATTATTACAACACATCCCAGAAGCAGACTGGTGTGTTTTTTTTTTGTTTTTTTTAACTCCAACTCAAGATGATGGAATCTTGTCAACACAAAATGTTGAAGCAAGAAATTTCGAATTAAAGAGCACTTCCCTGAAAATTAAATCCCAGCTCTGTCTATTGCACTACCTTTGTGCCCTGAGGGGTGGCTGGTTAAGTTCTGTAACCCTATTAAACAAATCCGTTTATCTCAGGTGTCTGGAGTGCAAGACGGCCAACTCTAATCTGGTGTCTAACCACTGGCAAAATGCTCCGGTGAAAGCACGAAGCTTTGCTGAAAATATGAGGAAATGAGAGCTTGGTTTTGGGTAAAAGAAATTAAACTCTGGAGGTCCAGATTTAGCCTGTGGACAAAAACTCATAATAACATAACAACGCCCAGCTCCTACCTGTGGTACATTCTGTTAGTCGACTCATAGTCGGGGTTAATAGGGTCCTCGTATCCAATCTCTCTGGCCCTTTCTCGCTCCTGATACATATACGCCCCACGCACCAGTTTGGCTGCAAAATGCCAGCCTTCACGCTTTGACAGCTCTACATCCACAGTTACATTATCGAAGGCTTCCTGTAGGACAAAAATGTAAAAAGAAAGAAGCAAGTCCTCATTAAAGTCAAGTCAGGATTTGCAGCTTTTTTTTTCAGGAGTAATGAGCCTTTAAGTCAACACTTACAGAGCCAAAAGAAGTCTGGAAAACCAGAAAAATGATGAGTTTTAAGTGATATTAGTGGGTATGGCTCCAAAAATCAACTTTCTCTGTTTCTTTCTACATAAGTCAGAGTTGCAAGGAAAAAAAGAAACATTACGATGAGAAAGCAACATTGGTCACATGCAAAAAACTAATTGTAATAAAAAAGGTCCAGCTATAATTTAGCAACTTTATGTTATCCAACAGGTTTAATGTCCATTATAGATACATTTCTGCTAAGTCTATGTACTTTTAATGTGCTACCTGTTAAAACCAAATATCTGCCAAATGAAACAAAACCTGTATCCTGCTTGACATTTAGAAAAATAAAGCCCCACATCTGATATTTGGACAATATCGCAGCACATTCTATAAAAGCAGCACGGCGGCTGTATTTTCATCAGCTAGTGTCTTTGCCAGCTGTAGGTCCTGACCTTCAGGTAGCACTGGTAGGTGTTGAAAATAATAGGTTTCTCTCGGTTGTGGATCCTCTGCATCTGCAGTGTCACTCTGCTGATAGCTGGCTGGAAGTAGGTCTGCTCTGCATCCACCATCAAGCGGACATTGTTCTCCAAGGCATGCTGGCATATGAAAGCTCTCATTACACACTTCATATGCAGTTTCACTGAAGATGCTCCTAACAGTTTAATTACTAAACTTTAGTCAACTAAAACACATTAAATCACAAAGTTCATTGTCATTCTTTTAAAACGTATTAATCTTATTTAACATATAACATCCTAAAAAACATAATAAAAGATAATGTTAGGTTTTTAACATTTTTACTGATTAAAACAAGAAAAAAAAAGCATTTATCATGGCAGAAAATGCCCATTTATGTTGGACTATGTGTTTTGTATCAGCATTACAAATATGAAAACTTCAAAGATAACTAACAAATAAACAGCACCCTGCTATTGATCAAAGACGCCATGTTTGGTTCAGCTTCAAGTGCTCGTTCATTACAAATCAATGACAAATAAGCGTGACAGTGTCATCGGGTTTACATTCAGTGATCAGTCTGCTGCTGATGTGAAATTACCTTTGCCAAGATGTCTAAGCGCTGCAAGATCCTTTGTAGTTGTTTCTCCTCTTCTGCTGTGAACCTCAGCATCAGAGGCTCCAGTTCACCTAGCTGAGGTAACAACAAGGAACATGAATATAAATGCAACAGAAATCTAAAGAAACACACATCAGACCCACCCATTAAGCACCATTAGGTTAAGACCAATAACTACATGCAGCAGTATAGTTAGAAAAATAAAATAAACCTGCTGGAAATTGTTTATGGTGAGCTGCAGAAACAGTGAAACATGTGCAAACTCAAAGTTCTCATTTTATATTTGGCATTTAGATGCAGGCAGGGGATAAAATATGTATTGTGAGGTGAAGTTTCCACGGGAAATAACCTCAGTCATGAAAATAATTCCCATTCTTCATCTCTGAGGCATTTTTAGCGGTTTCTGGCAGTTTTTGGTCGATTGTATGGAAAATATTATCTATGGGGTTAAAGTTTTGCAGCAGCTTGGACTAAAATAACATGAGGATGTTCTTTAATAAGACCTGAGAAATTCTCAAAAAATTCCAGGCGTCCCGCTCCTTTCAAAAGAGACGATCTGCTTCAAATGTACTAAAAAAATTTGGTGTAACCTTAAAATCATTAAATATGGAAGGTCGAGCTTATTTCTTCCAGTTTAAAAAAAAGAGCTTTTCTTCCCTTTTGCAGCCAAGTACGTACTCAGATGGAATTTTTTAATTGCTGAGATTCTTTTATAAACCTTGAGCTAAATTTTTTTGGGATAAACTGTCACTAAACAAGAAAGGCTGAACGGAAGAGAATTTTTTTAGAGCTCGGATATAACATGACATTACATGCATTTTTTTCTTCATTTAGTTCTGAAAAGTACTTGCATTGACGGCACCAGGAACTTACCTGTGCATAGCAGCAGCAACACATTTCAGTTCATTTTTTTAGGTGCTGCAGACACTGCAAATATCCTGCCTGATGTAAATTGTTTACTCCACCATTTTGGAGAAACAAAAAGTGAATTATTGTCTCCAGCGAGTTACCAGCTGATGTATTTCCAGTCAGTCGTTTTCAGCAACCTTCTACTGACCTCCACATTTGGAACAACCAGCAGATCCGATGTCTTTGCTCTGTCATCTATTAGGCTGTTCCAGTCAAGCATGTCAATGTACCTGTCGAACACCAGGATGGAAATGTTTTATTGGAAGAGCATATGTGGGGATAAAATATTACTGGAGTCCTGGTTGGTTTGTTTGAAGTGAAAAAATCATCTTCCTGGAAAGAAAAACTGTTCTAAAGCAGGATAAAATCCAATATAATGTCAAATAAGAAAAATTTAAATGTATGGATGAATGTGAGAGAAATTTTCTTTGAATTTTAAGTGTTAAAATGATTTATATTGCACTGTATCGGTGGGAAAGTTGAATCGAAAAATTGAATATTCAGATTTTTTGCTTCACAATTTAAAAATCGATTTTTTTTTTTGTTTGTTTTGTTAAAATCGATTTTTCAAACAGAATTAATCTATTATTAAAAAAAAAAAAAAAAAAAAGACATTTGTATTGTTTTTATTCGATCTTTTTACTTGTCTTCTTAGGCATTACAGCAGCAGAATGATGGTCTGGGTACTGTGTTGTTTTTTCCTCATTGAAATCAACAAAAATGATGAGCAATAAAAAATTTGGTTCATTTTTTGGGGGTTTTTAATCTACAAAAATCAGCTAAATCGAGGAATCGTGAGTATTGCAATTTAAATCGAATCAAACCCCAAAACATCGGAATCAAATCGATTTAGGACGAAACCTAGTATTTATAGTGCAAAGCAGAATGTTGACACAGTTTTCCTTTACTCTCTATCCAACAAAGTGTATCTCATAGAGTGAAATGTTCTCCACTTTCTGTACATTTGCACAGATTTTGTGAGTGTTCTTGCTTACCCTGTAGATTCTGCTTGTTTCGCAGTAAACCAGCCGTAAAAGTCCCCTTTTGTGCCGAGTTTGGTCAGAAGTTCCTGAAATTATATGGAGATCTCAAGCTGATCTGAGGATGACTTTAACTAAAACTTGACATGTGCACAAATGCTGAGGATCTGATTTCTGAAACTGCACGTATTCATCTCTACTTAAATTTCTTTTACAAATCTCAGTCCACGTGGAACTGCATGCATGTGGATTAGGCTCATATTCTGAACTCTGCATGCCTACATTTAACCATTAATGAATCCTGTAAATCACCTCATGAATGTTTATGGAGAACAATGTGCCTGCTGATTGGTGGTTCCTGTGGGGGAAGTCTGTAGATGAAGGCCAAGAGAGCGAGCACACTGACAGGGAGGCCAAGAAAATGAAATTTTCTGTGACACAAACATCGAGATGCTCACAGGCCAGGAAATAATTGCACTTCCTGAACACTCGTTCCTCCCCAATTATTCTGTTAATGTCGTGTTCTAGCAGTACCGCTGCATCCATTATACAGCATTTTACTGCACAACAGATGCACTGGTGTTATGCAGTATTTAACTGTTTTTAAGCCAATTTACGGAGATTACCTGTTCAGTTGGTACAGGTGTGATATGTAAGACAAACAGATAATGCAGCCATGCATCCAGTCTACTCTGAAGGGGTCTTAGTGCACAGACCTTTTCTGTATTCAGCTTTATATTATAACTAAAATCATACTTGCTAATTTGTGATTTTATTAAAAATGACTTCATATCTATTGAGTTCAGCATTTATTTGATGACTTTTCTTCAACACTGTTACAAAGGTGATTAATGACAAAACTGGCTCCTCCAACCTGATGTGGGAGGAGTAATGATGAGACTGGTGACATATTATATGAGCCTTATATGAACATTATTTTATATGAGCAATGATGAAGATCTGATGAGAAACTGCTTTTATATTTAAGTCAGCATCAATCTTTTACAACTGAATTATGATAAATAGTTATGGCTTTAGTGCCAACACAAACAGAACTTCTGGTCTTCATGTTGATTATAAAGTGGATCAGTAATTTGTCACATGGATATAAGTAAATGTTTGAAAGGCTTAAAGCAGAGCAACTCCAGTCCTAAAGAGCCAGAGTCCTGCAGCTACTGGATGTTTCCCTGCAGCGTCAGCTGATTCTAATGAATCAGACTTGTGCAGAACTTGACAAGCAGGAAATATTCAGTACCTACAAGACTCTGGCCCTCAGGGATCAGAGTTGGTTGGTCCCCAGCTCAAAGAAGTGGTTCTCAAACTTTTTGAGCTGAAACCAACCAGGATACCATACCCCCACCCCCATTTGTCAACTGATTGATTGAAGTGTGTGATATATCAAATTGCTTCATCTTGCAGCTTTTGTCTAAATGTAAGGCTGGGAAAGTGTCTGAATCTTCATGAATAAGGAAGACAGATGTCGTGATGTGGGTTTTGTGTGTAGTCTTTATTTCTTCTTCCTGTTTTATTTTGTAGTTGTGTTTTCTGTCTAGCCTTTCCCGTTCATTAGTTCAGGTGGGCCCATGCAGTTTATCAACAACACCTGTGTCTCGTTGTTTTCTCACTACCACTTAGGCTACATTCACACTACAGGTTGAAGTGACTTAAATCCGATGTTTTTGCCCCTATGCGACCTGTTACCGATCTTTTCTTAACAGTCTGAACGACACAGATCTGATATTTTTGAATGCAACCCAGGCCGCTTCGATATGTGGTCCTGAATCCGATATGTATCTGATCTTTTGTCAGGTCGCATTAATCCGACCGACGCGTCATTGACACACGACAAACGTTGTTATTCTGCGTTTGTTGTTTATGAACTCTTTATCAGTAAATGTGCTCACATCACTCTCCCACCAATCCTGACTGCGACTCCGTACCCAAACGTTTCTCTCTACAGTTGTTGCTGCCACAGCTCCACAAAAGGCCTTGACCAAAACTTTTACTTTCCTCTTCCGTCAACGTCTCCTTAAAACGAACCCGTTCACAATGTTGTGGCTACGGTTGGACAAAACTTTTAAAATAGCAAATGTTCTGCTGCTGTCCATATTTACTTCTGCAAACACAAAGGCGTCACACGCACGCTCACTGCACGTTGCCGTGTCTTCTACGCATGCGAGACGCTTCTGGTGCGCATGAGGTTCATACAGGAGATCTCATTTGATTGGAAATGTGAACGGACTTTCAATAAAATTCGGATTTTACAAAAACATCTGATATGAGCAGCAAGCCCTGCAGTCGGAACGTAGCCTTAGTTTCTGTTCTCAGCTTCATTGTCAGTGTTTGTCCATGCAAGTTCTTCAATAAACGTCTTAAATCTTGCTTCTCCAGCCTGCATTTGGGTTTAAATCTCCAATAATGTGGTTCAGTGGATTTGATGCTTAATGTGTTAAAAAGAACGATTAAGATGCTAATTTCACAGATTTATATCTGTATTAATGGCTCCGTGTTCTCAGTCCAGGTTAAAAATCCCGAATTTATTTGATAAATGTAAGCTATTGAAGGGCGACCCCCTGAACTTATCTCCTAAATCCCACGTCCTAACCCCCAGTTTGAGAGCCACTGGCTTTGAGTGCCAGCTGTAGACAAACTCTGATCAGCTTTTTTCTCGAGATCCGAACTTTTTTGCAGCAAGTGTCCTTTTCCAGCCCCCATTCTGTCGGTACATGTTGCTAAAAATGAAGCTCCTGAACATACAGCAAAATACTCTCGCGGAGCATGTAATGTTTACTACACGTGTTGTACAATTAAGCATCACCAGAACAAAAGTGGAGAAGAGGAAAAACCCTACCTGCAGTTGTGCCAGCTCCAGTCTCTGCTCTAAGACCTCCATGCCATCTTTCCCCTGCTGTGATGCCAGGAATGTGAAAAATCGCTGCCATTTCATCAAGACTTCTGAGAATTGGAGCTTTCAGAGAAAAAAGAAATAGAGATATGATCTCCATCGACACAGTCCCTGCTGCTAAAGAATGAGATTAATTGTGACACCGAGGCACTGAGGTTTTAATCACAGCTTGGAGCCTACCAGAAACTGTGGTCGTCCCAGTGCTGTCATTTTGATGGCAGAAAAACCATCCATTGAACTCCCACCTATAAGCAAACCTTTACTTGATTATGGTGCAAACAACAAATGTAAGACCAGGGATAGTCATTTTTAATATAAAGAGATTAAATTTTACTAAAGATGGCAGCAAATTGGGGTCATATTAAGTCAACATGTGGTATCATAACATGATCCAGAACAATAAAAACCTCATTTCAAGTCATACTGCGGATTTTGTTGCGGTTCTGTTTACCCACCAGATGCTTTGATGCATTTTATAAACGTTTCCATATGCTGGTCACATTTGACCTCGTCGGCATGGAAATACGTGCGGGCTCCGTTCAGTCCCCTCTGACTGTCACCAAACAGTGTGTGAGCTTCATGCTTTGTCTCCTCTCTGTGGTCCCCGCCTGGGGATGAAAACAAATTTGCATGCCTATTACTTCTAATTGCATCATATGCTGTGTCCACAAATGAGAACAAAACAAGGCAGCTTACCTATGCTTTCATTCCCTGCAGCGGTCGCGCTTGAGCTAAAACAGAGGGAATACAAGAGGATACTGTTAATTTGCGCTGTACCGGGCAACATTTGCAAAGTTGGTTGTGTAAGAGTTCAGTTTGGGAAGAGGCACTTTCCTATGAATACTTTTGGCTTTGCGCCGACAGCATGTCTGAAACTGACATTGTGTTTAGTGACCCTACATAGAACATGCTGAACTGCCTCGCTGTCTGCTGCTGACCCTCTGGAGAGACTTAAAGCATCACTCCACACTTGACCTATTCCTCCTCTCATCATAAGGCACCAGAGAGCTCATGTAACCAAACAGATGACTCACAGTGAGACATTGGACGTTCAGTAGAACTGAAGGGACATGTTCTTTCAACACTCCATCCTTTTTGACTTGCAGTTTAGCTGCAAAGTTTGGGATCTTGCTGCAATTCAGCCAATTTTGCTATTATTGGGTCTCATTTAGATGATCTGCTTCATACTGCTGTTTATAATACACTGCAGTTTTTTATTTTTTTACTGTTTTGTAGCAAAATTTGGGCTAAATACTTAAATAAAAACAAAAATAATAGAAATTCTTATTTCTACTCTATGCATTAAAAAAACAAACTTAAACCAAAACTATAAATAGCTACTTTTACAATAATTACATAGTAAAAAACCAACAATAACACAGCTTTTGGATTATTGTAGGTATCACTGTCAAAACAGGATTCATATGTATTCTTTATTTTATCTTTTGCACAAATAAACTGACAAATGCTGCTGATGCTATTTTGACAAATCACTCAGATAAAGTAGGTTTAATGTGTGTTGTCTGCCTGTCTTGGGCAAACAATAATCTTCTGATGCTTTTGTTTGACATTTCCAAGAAGCCATTCTCAAGACAAAGTATATCAAAGCTGAGCCATGACAATTTGGTTTCTTGTGAGTTTATAAAAAAAAACAACCATAAAGTCAATGTACATCAGGGGTTGTAGCAAAAGGCTTGCCTGGGAACCTTGTCAGCTTGTACAAAGTGATTGCACAATAAAAAAATTAAAAAAATACAACATAAAACATTCTGCCTGCCAAAAGATGAAAGTCTGATGTCACTTTACATCAACTTTACGTAAAACTGCAAAATGTTTGATTGCTTATTCACTGCATCTGAACTTTAAAACCAACAGATGGTGTGTGGATAATAAAAGGTCAGGTTTTAAGTTCAGTTTACTTATACTAAACAAATCTGACAGTCTCTCTGCTTTGCTGCTGAAAAATGCTAATCAAAAACATCCTTTGCATTCATCCGACTGTAAGAGAGAACTCCTAAATGGCCCAAAATGTTTTAAATGCATTTGAGACTGTAAGATGTACTAATTACTTAAAATGCATGTATGCTGAGAGCTGCAAGTCTAGTGACACCACTGCTGCATAGAGAGACTGTTTGCATAAGGTTTGTTGTGTCGTCCAAGTTTACATCAGAGGGAGATCAGATTGCCACTGCCATGTGACAGGATGCTGAACAAGTCAGAAAAGCTCTCCCTCCAGCTAATCCACAGGGCAGAGCCAGAAATGTGATGAAAAATCATGCTCATCTCTTCAATATTTGTCATCTGCTACAGATAATTACAGATAATTAAACGCGATTTAACTCAACGTTGACAGTAATTGAAAAATATAGAGGAACCAGCAAGCAAACAGAAATTTGAAAAACTATCCCAACGTGTTTAAAGTAGTATGGAAATTTTCATACGGCGTCTCGCTCCGCTCCGACTGCTCCTGACTGATGTCTTCTTCGACGCTGTAGTCCAGAACAGAGCCGACACCAAAAGCCTGGTTCTTCTGGATGAGAGGCTTGATGGCTCTGTGGTCTTCCCCAGCGACAAACTGCCCATAAAACGTCATCTTCATGAGCTGGTCAAAGGCTTTTTCACCCAGGACCTTCTTTCCAAGATCCATGATCTAAGAGATAAGGAGAGGTCATGATTACCAGTTAAAGAGCAGGTAAAAACAGGTAGCATAATGCCATCTTTTGGGGTTTGAGAAGACAAAGCAATGAGCTGCTTTTCCATAAGAAAAGCCATTTAAAACATGAATTTCCTCCAGAAAACTGCAACTGAGCCTTTACTAGGTAAAAGAATTAACTACTGAGGTAACTGTGATGGCCAGAGATACCAGGCAGGTAATCACTCACACTTTGTGTTGACATCTTCTTTCATAACCACAGCCCCACCTTTCCATCTTTGACATAAGTGGTGTTCTTAGTGTCCAAAGAATAATACTGTTATGCAAGAAGTCGACTCTGTATCTCAATGCACTCAAAGCTTCAAGACGTAATTCATGAATGGAAAATGTTTCCTGCATCTTGTGAATAAACAGTGCATCATTTCTATTAATATCACTGTATAAATATTGTATAAACGACATCTGGTTGAGGTGACGCAGCACAGACTGTGTGGAGGTTCACATGCAGGACTGAAAGAGCTGGTTGTAATTTGAGATGTGTGTGTGCGTGTGTGTGTGGGAGCAGACAGGCCGACAGCCTCAAACCAAAAACTATAAGCAATGGGTTGTTTTCAGGTTGCAGTTTAGGTTTCAAACGTGAGAGCCAGAGTAGCAAACTGATGTTTTGTTTACTTTTAAAGATATCTGGCTGCCAAAGATGGAATATCTATGTGTGAAAGCAGTGGAAGGTTATCAGCATCACATAGCTGAGTTACACACGTTATTTACTGTCGTGTCACCACATTACTCTGACATAGCCTGCTTAATCTCCTCAATTGAAAACTAAATTCACACAAACAGTACTGATGCTTAACTTTAAACTCTATGCAGTGAGAATACACCTCATTACCTCTTGATTCTTATCAACCAGGAAGTCATAGGAACAAAGTTTGAAAACCACCAAACTCCTGAGAAGCTCCAGTGAGTCTTTACTTTTATACGCCTCTCGTGTTTGCTCAAAGTCTACGGAGAACGCATTGGTTCCGTTTGCCCTTTTCCTCCCGGGGGTCTGGGACGCTGCCTGGACTCGGTGTGAGCCGTCCAGGCTTCCGTCATGGTCCGCCCGCTCCGACCGGGTCGTAGTCGAGGTGGAGGTGACGGTGGACCGGAGTCTTCGGTTGGACAGGAGCCGCTTCAGGTGAATGTCCGCACCGGCCCAGGTCAGGGCTGACACGGTTTTGGTACAAAACATTATGTTGTGGGGGGTGAAGTGGATTTAAACGGAGCGGTTCTGTTAGGAAAACATCTCGGTAGCTCACGCAGTGCGCGCGACGGTGTAACTAAACAGGAGGTGAAGCTGTCAGAAAGGAATCATCTGATTGGCGGAGAGCTCGTGACGCAGCGCTTCACGCCCCAACTTTTTGCACGTCGATCTGCGAGTCTCAGCTGGATGGATGTTTTGTATGTTTACTAATGAGCCCAGAAGGCCTAAATAACAACAATTTGTTCGCTTGACTCGCTTTTTGGATGACATTTTGTATTTGCCCAACTTCTGGAAATACCTGCAGGAAATGTTAAAGATATCACATTAAGTTTGAGAGGCCCTATTTACAATGCATGTGGATAAACTTTAGCTCTGATAATTTGTCTGATTAAAAAAAATGTCTTTACAAGAAATACATCAACTTTGGAAAGA
This sequence comes from Telmatherina bonti, assembly GCF_933228915.1. Taxonomy (NCBI): domain Eukaryota; kingdom Metazoa; phylum Chordata; class Actinopteri; order Atheriniformes; family Telmatherinidae; genus Telmatherina; species Telmatherina bonti. The sequence continues at coordinate 9,468,832 of NC_136611.1, read as the reverse complement.
ATTAAACTGGTTTGGGACTGACTGAACTTATATAATTCTGCTTATTTGAAACATAAATTATCTCATGTTTTTATAATTTCTAAATAATTGTGGGATTTCTAGACTCCCACCCCTGAAGTATCCTTTTTTTTTTTTTTTTACCCATAACAGAGCACATGAAGGCTCTTTACACCAATAAAGGAGCACTTTAACACTTAGTATAGCTATATTTATTGGAAAGTTGGAAAACTTAGCCCAGTTAAAAACTTTATGGTATTAATTCTTTGTATTATAACATAGGTGATATTATGGGGTGGGAAGGGAATAAACAAAAACCATAAAAAATAAATAAATAAATTAAAAAAAAAGTCTGTAGCACTTCATGCAAGGACCTGCAGCCAACTGGACAGTCCACTAGCATCTTCCTACGATGTCCTCTACTGTTTAATTTTGTGCTTGTGTTGTTCTCACTCATATGTAAGTTGCTTTGGATAAAAGTGTCTGCTAAATGACTGTGGAATAGAATAGAATAGAATAGAATAGAATGAAGCAACCAAGTGAATGACCCAACCTGTTTTTGATCATAATAAATCTGTTTTAATCATCATAACTTTATAATTTTCTCATATTAAAATTTTTAAGCCACTTAAAAAAGTAAGTCATGTTTATTTTTTATTTGAATTTTCCATGTTTTTATTTCTTTTCATAGTGACAAAGCAAATGATCCACATGCGCTGTGCTGCACACTACTGAGATACTTTTGAATATTACATCATACTTCTACATTGATTTGGCTGTTTTAAAACTCCTTTGTTTTAAACAAAATATTTATACGCTAAGGACTAAATAGCAGGCTACTAGAAAAGAAAAGAAAATGTTGTCCACCATATCCACAATATATCAAACCCTCTGACTTCACAAAACAGCAGACACATATCGAACATATGAAAAGGTTCAACAAATGCTAATTGTCCCTCTATGCTTCCCATATAATTTCCAATCAATGAATCTTTAAAAAAAAGTAACATCTGTGCATGAAAATTAATATAAGTTCTTAGTGTTCACATAAGCACCCCCATCACTTGAAAAGTGTGATAAGTAACTCTGTAAAATAGACTCACAAAACCACATGATCAACACATGAACAGGCCAGTGATTTTAATGTAGAAAACATGCTTTTTTTTTCTTAAACTGGGCATTTTAGATGTTGAACTCAGACATTTAAAAATAAATAAACTGGCTTATGTAATAAAAATATAAAAATCTGACGAAAAAAACTGGGGGAAAAAAACACTTGTAACTAATAACTTTATTTACACACATATACTTTCCAGTGTTGCAGCAAAACACAAACTTACCTTGTAGCTTTCACTAGTTTTTGTGACTAATATGTCATTTTACTTAAGAAGAAATTCCCATGCAGGCTTTTAGTCCTCAACATATTTGTCTGCTCTGTTACTGTTATTGTAGTAGAAGATCAGGACATGATCTGTCTCCACTTGGGGGGCGGAGTGGAAATAATAGATGTGGGGGGTTAGCAGGACATTTATAGATTGAAAAATACTGGACCCGACTGCATGCAAGCCTGCATCATGTGAATGCAGTCTTGCTTGTACTTACACCATGTCACAACTCCATATGTAAGCTTCAGTTCATTCCTCATAACAGAGGGGGGCGCTGTTGTCTCACATGCTATACACTGCTGCCCCCTCCAGAGTTTCAAATTACACACACACACACACACACACACACACACTTCCTATCCATCAATTAAAACATTCATTAGAAATTAAGTTGGAGAACATTTTAGAAGCAAATAATGTTCTACAAATCATATTGAAAGTAAATACTTTTTTGTTTTTATTTCGTACCTTCAGCCAGACGGTCTATGTGAACTTACAGATAAGTTAAAACAAAATATGATGGTAATTATTAAACAGTTTTAAAGTTATGTTGTATTGTAATCTGGGCTTTAAGTTTTGGTGATAATTGAGCCCTTTTTTTTTTTTTTTTTTAAATTTATTTTTCTTGTGGAGGCCATGAAGGCAGACCATGTTGCACACAGGCCTATGTAAATTTGGTGGCGGAGCCATGGCGCACAAAGCCAAAGATAGAGTAACAAATCAGGAATTTCCCTCCTGCCACTCCTGAGAGCGCAAGACAGGACCCAAGTTTCAGGATTAACGGGCTTCTCCTCAGGAAGGAAGAAGCCAAACGGAGATGATCTGCATGACTTTTTCTGTCAAGATCCTCAGAGAAATTTGCACTTTTCCAGACGAGCTGAGAACATGAAGAATGTTTTCTTTTACTTTCCTGTAAAGTCTGAAGCCGTTTGCGTTATGGCTCCTTACAGAGCCCTTAGTGGAATAAACAAAGCAATTACTGAAGCATCAAGAAAACTGTGATTGATTTGGAAGTTTTGGCTTTTAAAACTTTTTTTTTGTTGTTGTTTTTAAACTCTGTTTGGGATTTCTGCCGCTGCTCCGTTTTTCTTTCCATTTTACCACCTCTTTAGTGTTAAGTGGTGGCAAGACTCCTTGAAAAATCAGAGGAAGGATTTAATCCCTCATTTCCAAGTAAAGTAACATCCACCTGGATTATGCGCGCGAAAGGAACTGGAGTGCAAAAAGTCCAGTAAAGTCCCACCAGCTTGAAGTTTGGGAGAGGGGAAATGCGGAGTAAAAACGGCGCCTGAAGGATGCTGCTGCTTGTACAATGGAAGTAAAGAACTCTTTTGCTTTTGCTGCGGTGGTTTGCCTTTCCTTGTGCTCCGTTTTTAGCCAAGAACTAAACCCCAAAGGCAGGAATGTGTGCAGAGCACCTGGGTAAGAACTCGTTATAAAAATGAACCGATTTTCTTCCTTGTTCGCAGCTCGTGCACGTTGGATTTGGAGTTGTTTGCTCTTTAAGGGGATTTAGCTCCTAACCTTTTATGAAAAAACTGGGGTAAAAAGACCTCCTTAAAGTTGTGCTTTTCAACATGGT
>NC_136611.1:9430868-9460868 GCF_933228915.1 Telmatherina bonti | reverse complement strand
GTGTGTCCCACCTGTAAGGACGGCCACCACTGTGACCCCATTCATGGCAAGTGCTCCCACTGTAACCCTGGCTGGATTGGGGACAGGTAAGCAAATAGATACGAGCAGAAACGGCTTTAACTTGTGTCTAATGCCTTTTAACCTGGACAATGACTGTAAATGACGGCGTTCCTTCTGTGTGTGATAGGTGTGAGGTGCGCTGCCCCAACGGCACCTACGGCGAGAACTGCGAGAACAACTGCAGTCACTGTTTTAATGGCATCTGCCATGTTGTCACTGGAGAGTGCCTGTGTGATCCAGGCTTTTATGGCACATTGTAAGTCAGAAGTCAAGCAAAATGTTTCTACCCTTGATGGCTTTGCAATATGAAATGAAAATGTTTGATGGCTTTCATGTCATGGCTTGGACACACAAAGTAATCAGCTCACCCTTTAATGAAATGAAAAATACTTTATTAATCCCCAAAGGGAAATTGAATATTGTAGTAGATAATAATTAACTCGAAGAGATCTAGTCCCAGAGGCTGATGGCTGCTGGCAGGAATGATCTTCTGTATCTTTCAGTCTTACAGCTGAAGAAGTCTTTAAGATAAGCATTTAAAATAGTAAATTTAAATTCTCACACAGAAGTTACATTCATTTACTTTTATTAAAGCTTTATTAAACCAGATTAAATTCCCATTAAGATCTATTTCTTCTATTAGGACAGCAGCTCATGTCATGTAAAGAAGAAATTGCAACAGCAAAGTACATGATAGCAATAAAATAATAGATTAAAATGGGGAAAGTAGCTGAATTCAGAAACAATTAAAAACACAAGTTCTAAAGTTCCTGTTTAAAAGTTTTGGGTTTTTTTCTGGAAACAAACAAACAAAAAAAAAGCAAACTCTGAAACTCTAAAGGAGCTCTTCTTCTGAAACCTCACAACACAAGTCCAGCAGTGGCATGAAGGTAACCGAGACAAGGTGCTCGCCAGTTTTGATGGAGAAGCAGGATTTGTGACAACAGAATCCAAGTTTCCCCTCTTAGTTTGAGGACCAAATTTGTGAAGTTCATGATCAAGCATAAAGCCCAGGTATATATAATTATATCAAATAACTTTGAGTTTGACTGTTAATGGCTGGATAGTTTGGATTAAAAAACAAAGAGTTTGGTTTTATGTGCATTTAAAACCAGTTTAATGGCTGCAGATGAGGCTGAGCTGTATTAAAACGAGTCTGTTAAGGAAGAGCAGCAATAGATCATCATGTCGACATTAAGTTCACCAACTCTGACCTTCCATTTTCTTTATTTGTCCCATTTTACACGTCTCTCGCTTAGAATGAGCTTTAAACACACGTTTTTGTCTCTCCTCTCTACCCAAGCTGCAATATGACCTGTCCACCTGGCAAACATGGTGTCAACTGCAACCAGACCTGCCCCTGCCACGACAAGAACTGCGATCCTGTGTCCGGGGCTTGCCATCTCCGTAAGAAAAACTCCTTTTTTATTTATTTATAAGGATAAGGATAAGGGCAACCTCATCCTTTGTGGTGAGTTTTATAGTTGGAAACTAGCGGTCTTCCTTTTCCTTTTACATGACAGAAAAAGGCAGCAGTTCTCTGTGAAGCACCCATGCTGAAATAATTCTGTTTGTAGAGTAACAGTGAAGCTGGTTTTTGTATTAATTGTCTAACATTTGGCTGTACACACAGAGTGTGTGTAGAGGGAGATTCAGGGGCCTTGATAGTGTTTCCAGACTAAGACCGGTGTCCTTTTTATGGCTGTGTTTGTTGGCTCTGTTCCTGCCCAGCCAGAGAAGAGGGAGAGGAAGAAAGGAGGAAATAAAAAAAGGGGGGATGGAGAAATGGAAAGGCAAAGAATTTGGACAAAAGACATGGACGAAAGGGGAAAAAGAGACTGAAAGGAGATTATTAGAGGCAGGCATGAAGCTTATGAGTGTAGCGCACGCAAAGATGGCAGGAAAAGCTGGTCGCTGATGTCATCAGATCCGTCTCTCTTCCATCACCTGCATCCAAAGTTCGACAAGACAAGATACCAGACCCAGACTGCACACTAATCCGTTCGACATCCCGCTTTACTGGAACACTAAAGTCTCCTCTGGTCCCCGCAAGTGCAAAATCTTGCCCGTCCTTATGCAATCCTGCACTTATTATCTTTGGGGTGTCTCCCATTTAAAAAGGGAGGAGTGCTTATAAATTATCAATGACTTCCAGAGCGGGGCATTAAGTAAGGAAAGGATGAGAAAAGGAAGCAGATTGCAGGATATTACAATAAAATCACAAGTGGCTTCATGTTTTCTGGGAGAACTTACGTAACGGCAGCTGTCACGTTAATAGAGATCAAATATATAAACAGAATACGAAGCCAGATATAAAACAGATTTCAGAATTGACTGTAACAAAGAAAGTTCTCTTATGAAATGGATTCTCTCACCAGCGTGGCACACCCAGCATTCCCTGTATTTTATCTTTCAGACCCCAACCAGCGGATGGGTGTGATCGCAGCTGGTTCCCTGGTCTCCTTTTTATTGATTGTCCTCCTCTCTCTGCTGTGCTGCTGCTGCCTCTGTCGGCACAAAGAAAACCACAAGTGAGTGATGGATCAAACTTCCAATGAAAATAGAAAAGGCATATTGTTGCTTTTCCTGCAGATGCCAAGTTGTTAAATGCATAAATGCATATAAACCATATTTTTTAAGTCCTCTTCTGTATATTGACATTGCTGGATGGATAGAAAAGTGAGGAGCCCTCAAAAGAGGCAGAGGGCCAGGTTTTAAATGTCTCTTTTGAATGATTCATTTGGATTTCCGTGGCATCATCCCTTTTCAGCGCTAACCAACACAACTCTACCAACAGCAAAAAAGCCAAGCGGATCTTGTGTGGACGATTCAGCCGAATCAGCACTAAGCTTCCCCGTATTCCACTGAGGCGACAGAAACTGCCCAAAGTAGTCGGTAAGCCCCAAAACCTTTTCTTCTGTTCCACCGCGGCACTGCCAGGAGCTGCCATTTATGTAACGTTTTTGTCTTTGGAGCTTGTACGACAAAGAAAGTTGGCTATTTTGTAGCTTTATTAAAAACAAAAACAGCTAAATGAAGACTTTTAAAGCTTCCAGTTGAACACGGATTCAGCGAATAGCAGCCGGCGTCAGCATTTTTCTCCCAGTGCTACCTTAGTTTACCGTGTGGATGATGAATAGGGTTGAAAAGTGTGTGGCGGCTGCCAGGCGAGTGTGGGGTTTCATTTAAAGGGAACGCACTGCTTTTAGAGGCCATTATTGTTCTTGGCACTCTGAAATGCCATGTGTTCATATTATTACAACCCTAAACTTGGGCCTTTTTGTTCTCATTTTCTTTCTACCCCTTTTTCCATCGTCCCTTTTTTCTTGCGCTGAGAAGCAGGCTGTGTTATTAAAAGAAGGCAAGTGGTTGTTGGGGGGGGGCGTCTGGTGGTGAGTGACTCGCTATCAAAGGCTGCACTGTTTGGGTGGACGCTGCAGCCCTGCCGCTCCATGCGGAGGTCCCGTGGTGTCTGTGACAGATCTGTCTGTGACCGCGGATTCTCTTTCTTTCTTTTTTTTGTCATTGTAGACAGAGGAGATGTGCTGATCTTTTAAACCTCATCACAAACAGTTTACCCTGGCCGTTTTCTGTTAACAGCTCAAAAAAGCGTTTTTTCTTTGGGTATACAAAGTTATTTATGTATTATACGGCCATGTAAGTGAGTGTTGTGACAGCACATGAGGTTGCAGAATAAATGTGTTGCCATCTGCTGCATATCAGAACACAGTGCAAGTGTTGTATGCACTTTTATGTGGGATTTTTCCCATTTTTCAAACTTCCTGATGTGAAGCTCTTTGATTCACAAATCAGTGTCTTAACTGTAAAAATGTTTTTATTCACCAAGTGAAGTCAGAATAAATAGCACATTTCTTAAAAATGAGTACAAGGGAAGTACTATGTAACATTTCTAGCTTGAAGCATGTCACTCCTGACTTGTTTGATGGCATTCACTGTGCACATTTCTGGACCAGTCGCTGTCCAGTAGCATCCCGAGGAGAAGAGACAGCACCTTACATATTTATTTTTGGGGGGAAGCAGCGTGGCATTGCAGAGTTTTGCTTTACACACTGTGTGACAAGCTAGCAAAGGGATACCAACACGCCAGCTGCTTTGAAGACACACCATGGCTGATTTAGCAAAGATATGCCAGGAGACATTAGTGGAAGAAGAGAAGAAAGAAAGAGAGAGAGGAAGAGATAAGACAAGAGTTCAGATAAGGTTTAGGCCCACCTGGACTGGAGAGAGCTCGCAGTACAAGTTGAAGGATCCAACACTGATGCTGAATAAGCCATCAACAAGGGCGCTGTGACTGAGAAAATGTGCAAAATTTCCGTAGCGTCTCTAAGATGACCTTTACTGTAACCCTACCATGATTATCAGTTGCACCAGTGAGGGAGGAAAACTATTAGACACCTCACAAGTCCAACATTTCCTGTTTACACATTCCTAAACGTGAGGATGTCTTGTGATTTCCAGACTATGGGGACCTTTCACCTTTTTTCCAGACATTTTAAAGGCCAAACAAACACTTGACTTTTCAGTGAGCAAAATAAATTTTGGTTTATCATAATCTCTGCACAAACATAACTAGAGGTTTTTCAGTGTCAGTGCAGCGTGGAGAAAATGAAAACATGACCACTTGGTTTCTTTTGGATGTTTGAGAGGTATGGGCTTCCTCAGTTTTCCTGGTGATTACTTAAACTAAACTCTGTCTGCATTACGTCATTGCACAAACACAAGGCCCTAACAGAGTTGTCTTTGTCACCCTAATGTGGCAACCTGGTGTAAATTTATAGATCCAACTGTGAGGAAAGTAAACTTGAACTTAAGTGAAGCTTGAAAGCAGACCTCAGGAACCACATGCGACCTACTGCAAGTGGCCGTTGTCTCTTCTCGTCTTCCTGGTTTGTCCCATCCACATTTTATCTGCTCTGCTTTCTGTCAGGCTGCCCACAGAAGCGTGATCTGCCAACATTTAGAAACTCCAGCTACGCAGTTCAGCACACACACACATTCCAGAGGGGGCCCGACGGGGCTGGAAACAGGAAGTGGTCAAATTTACCCCTGCTCGTGTCAGAGCTGTGATTTATCCACCCCAGGGTCAGTGGCAACAGATGTAGCAAGACGTACTGATGAAGGAATAAGGAGTTATGGGGTTGGGTGACACGGGACAGCATAACGTCCAAGCATGGTTAGCCTCAGAGAAACAGCTACATAAACTTTTTGTCACCTAATCCTCCATTTTGGCAACACTAAAGTTGTTTGCTTGTAATTTAGCATTCTGCCTTAAGCATATTTACTTCACACCTTGCATATTCACGTCTGCCAGGCATTCTTTGCATCCTCTGTGTACAAATGTTTCCTCATGAAATCAGCACTCAGAGCGGCAACCATCTGCTTTATTCATCGTTATCCAGGGAGAGTTGGCTCATGATTGCAAATGTGTTTGCAGCTAAGCTCAGAGTGCAGCTTTCAGATAAATAATAAAATAGAAAAGAAAACTTTCTCACACTCTAAAGTCACATGTAAAAGCTTCTTTTGAGAGAGGAAAAGCCAGGCTTTTTTTTAAAAAAAACAAAACAATCTTATCTCTTAGGTATCTTGGATGTTGCACAGTAAAATGTATTTCAGACTTTGTGCAAACACAAGCCATTTCAAACTGAGAAATATTGATCATTATAATCCAATACAATGCAGCTTTATTTATAAAGCACTTTAAAAACAACAAAGTTGACTAAAGTACTACAGACTTTTTGTGCAGAGGTAAAACTAAATGCCATAAATAACATATAAGAGCAAATGAAATGTAAAATACTAGAAAAAAAGAGTAAAATAATTACAACAGTTATATATTTTTTAGGAAAGTTTTATCTTCCAGATTTCCAGAGTAGGATTAGTTATTAAAGCTGTAGCCCTCCTCTTCAGCATTTTTTCTTTTTTACTATCTCTGCCTCACTGAGCAACTGTGGCGTTGGAGCTCTGCAGCTGGGCTGGGTCAATAATGCCCTGTTGTGTGCAGGTCTTTATGCAGGGAGGGATCACAGTGGCGTCCAGTCTGCAGTAGAAGCTAGAGCCGCAGTCTCGAGGCAGCTTTCAAGGGCAGTTGTTGTTCATCACTACAGACAAGTAATCTTCCAAAATGCCCATGTGTTGGCTTGTTGACTAGCATGACCAAAATCTCTGCATAGGCTAGCTGCTCTGCATTCCTCAGCCCCTCAGAGTCTCTGCCTATCTACAGGCTGCTGGCTGCACAAGGGCAGAAATGCAAACTGAACACATGCTGTGTCGAATTCCCTGTTTCTTATTATACTCCTCCTCCTTGAAGTTAATGAAATATTTATGTCATCCTCACCTTTAGTGAAAAATTCTTCTGGACTCCATAGTTACTTTTTACTTCTGCAGCTCAACCATATCAGCTTTCTTTTCAACAGTTAATGCAATCACAGTGTTGTAATAGCTTTATTTTAGAGCCTGTTTGCAGTTTGATATGGACTACAGATGCTGCACAAAGATCATTTTAGTCTTATTGTAGGAATCAAGAAGTTAGAGCCTTTAGATCCACTTGGGGCATTTTTACACTCCTTGGACACATATTCACATGTCTGCTTTTGTCCATAGATTGTTGCCAGTTTTCAAAGAGGGGTGACACAGAAAGTATTTTAACTATAGACTCAAATATTCAAGTCTGAGATATGTGGATGAAAGTTTTAAAGAAGCACCATGTAACATTCTGACTTCAAAAATAAGTGTTTCTGACTCGTTTCCGTGGTACAGTAACATTCATCATGAACATTTCTGGAGCCACTGTTGCTCAGCAGCACCCAGCAGCTGGGAAACCACCATTCATCATCCATCCATCCATCCATCCATCCATCCATCCATCCATCATCTTTACCTGCTTATTCTAATGCTGGGTTGTTGGGTCCCGGGGTAGGGGTTTGGTATGGGGGGTAACAAGTCAAGAAAAAGCTAAAAACAGAACTGGATCATGGTGTATCTATGGATGATCACAGGACACATGTTTAGTTGACTCTTTATAGTGGGAGACGCATCTCATGGACCAAATGGAAATCCATGTGACTGTTGTTTTGTAGCCTTGCTATTGGTGTAGGGAAGCTGAGGAGCACAAAGCTCAGACCTTACATCACAATTATGAAACACCATAATCAGGATCTACACCAAATTCAGCTACATTATTTCCTTCCATCTAGTCTGCATTAATCTGATCTAAATTTGACAGTTGGATCTTTGAAACTCATGTGATGCATATCTTTTGCTCAAGTTTTTCATGTGATAGTCTTTCTGAAAAATCACAGCATCAGCAAAAATTCAGCTGCAGGCCTCTTACAAAAACAGACCATTTCTGTTATAGTCAAATCACAGCTACGGAGCTCCAATTTGTTCCTGGACGGGTTTCTGATACAGTCCGGGGATTCCTTCCATGCAGGGTTTATTTTAGGATTAAACAAACGAATGGACCCGTGTGTCATCAGGCATGTAAACAGGGAGCATCAGATGTGGGCGCTCAAGTTGAGCTGACGCCCAGTGCAGTTTAGTCCAGAAATGCAGCGTTCGTACGAGATGAGAAAATTAACCCCGAGGATGCTTCAGAAACCACAGCTGTCCTGCGTGTGGAGGGTCAGCAGAATACTGCCTTGTCTGGTGGAGGGGGAAGGGAAAACAGACAGATCACGAGGAAGACAGTGAGGAGAACCAGCATTTGATTCACATACAGCAGAAGAATGGGATTCAGTAAGCTCATGCTCTGGACAATGAAAAGAGAGATGACCAGACCTTACGTAGCAGATCAGACTGTACTCTTTATGGCTGCTGACATTATATATCTGCAAATGTCACAGCTCAATAAAATATAAAAACAAATTGGTTAAATCTGAGTAAATATGCTTCATATGAACAGGCTGCAGTTTTCTCTTTGGCTCTTGTTTTTGTGATGGTTTTTATGCAAGCTGTTTCCCTTGTATAACTAGAAAGTTATTTCACTGTTGGTCTGTTTATAGTTTTGGTCAGCAGAGCTGCCAGCCCACCAAAAGCAAGACTGTTCACATTATCTGGATTTTTTTTTTTTTTTTTTTTAAATCCAAAGGTTTTGGATTTCTAGAATATGTCTTGTCTTGCTAATCATAAAGTTTTGTGGAAACTTGATCGTTTTAACCACCAAAATGTGGGAAAAAAATACTGGAAAGTTATATAAAAATATTCGATTTCCCTTTTGAAAACCAATCATGTTGAAGCTTGTGTTTGTTCACATATAAAATCATTAAAAAGAATCATATATTCAACAGAAGTTACTTAAACCAATGCTTTCCACAACTCTGCTTTGAGACTGAGTGAGAACAGACTGTTGTTCTTGTAACACAGCACAAAACCCTCTAAATGACCTTTTTGGCTTCTGCATTTGTTTTCTGTTCTCAGTAGCCCACCACGACCCGGAGAACACCTTCAACTGCAGCTTCATCGAGCCCCCCTCTGTAGCCGACCAGCCGTCCCCCTCCTCCTGGTCCTCCCAGGAGTCCTTTTCTTCTTTTGAGAGCGGAGACGACGGCCCAGTTTACTGTGTTCCACATGAAGGTTAGTCATCTTATGAACAAACAAACTTGATGCTTATCTGGAATGACACACATAAATACAAACACCCATGCATGCATGTTACTAAAGAGTTGAAGCTTGGGAGTGTGACCATGCAGTGACTCATGCATTTGTGTAAATGCCATTATGGAGATAGTCGGCTTCTAATCATGCCAACGAGGTCCAGGTTGTCCTTTGAGAATGGGAAAAGTATAAACAGGAAATTGAACGGCTCACTCAGCAGATGGCACACATCTATGCTATGACTAACTCAAAGTGTGGTGGAAATTACCTTCTCCTTCGGTTTCTATTCTGGAAGTATGACATTGTGAATCAGGCTTTATTTGTGGGGATTTTTTTTTTGCATTCAATGGAACTATAGTGTGAATTTCAAGGGCCACTAAATATCACACATATTTCTTATTTGCTGTTTGTGTTTTTGTTCTGTTATTATTGTTAGGTCTACTATCATCCACAAGCTAGTGGCCATACCAGATTATCTCAAGGTGAATTAGTGAAACACAGGTATATTGAACTAACAGCATCCTTTCTTTGTTCTTTAACAGAATCTGTGAGTGAAAGCAAGGAGAAGCAGAGCCCCAGCCCTGCTACAGAAAAGTTAGAGGATGACCTTAATGAAGAGGATGCTGGAGAGTACACCTCCCTGAAAGACACAAGTGTCACCAAAGCAGATGGTAGCGAGCAGCCGTTACTCAAGTCCTCTGATAGCGAGGGGTCCAATAGCAGCTCTGAATCCGCAACTGTGCGACTCTATGCTTGCATCGCCCGCCCTTCCAAGCACTCAAAGGAGGACGAGGGCAGTTGCAAGGACGGGGATGGCACTCCCACACCGGAGGCCAAACGCAACGGAAAGCCGCCACCTTCACCTGGCAAGCCCAAACCTCGCCCACCAGATCCATCTACAAAGCCCAAACTGTCATGGATACACGGAAATACAACAGGGTCTCCCACACCAGAGCAGCAGGGGGGAATTAAGGCACTTGCATCACCAAAGGAGAAAAAAAGAAGCTCCAGTGATGGCTCATGTAAGAGTGATGAGCGAGAGAAAATGAAGGAAAAAAGTCAAGACCATCATAGGAACCAAGATGGGAAAGAGGCAGATGCCAATGGCTCCCCAGGCATACTTAAACCTCTGCGACGCAAGAAGTCTGGGGATGAGCACAGCAGTCCGAGTCATATGGAGCACATCAGCGGTGTTGTTCAGAATGCTCTAAAGAAGATAAGTGGATTCCATAGCTCCTCACCTGAGAAGAAGAGTGCTGACAGTCCAAAGCAGAACCCAAAAGAGCCACCAAAGAGCCCAATGGTCATGCATCCTCATATGAACTCTGAGGCCGCCACCTTACTGGCCGCTCAGCTCAAGGAAAAAACCCAAAGCATCAACAGGAATGAGGGGACAGGACTTACAAAGATCAATGGCCTCTCTCCATCCAAAGGAAACCGGGAGAAGCCCACACCTCCACAAAAAGCCAAGAGGACGGCTTCAGGTGGACTCAGCCAGCAGGGCTCCACCAAGCCAGTCCTCCCCACCACGAGCAGCCTCCAGAAGATGGTGACACCCGTCACAAACAACTTTGGGACCCCTGAAGCCAAGAGCCCGGAGAAGCAGGACTTGAACGGCTCCAGGACAGGGGACCTGTTGGATGTTACACCAAAGAAGACTCCCATAAAAAAGCCGCCCAGGAAGAAAGGCAAGGAGGGTACCGTGGATACACCTGAAAGTAAAACACCCCAGCAAAAGACAGCCATTATGCCTCCACAGGTAGTGAAGTAAGTGTTTTTTTTTTACAACAAATTGCACAAAGATTGTGATGGATTTTTTTTTTTTTTTTAGAAGACTGAAATCTATTTGTGAGAAGGTGAATGACCACAGGTTTCCAGACATCAGAAATAGCATGTGCTGTGATTCCAGGAACAGACAAGAAATTCCTTCAAACCAGTGTGGCACTACAGTTGTGTCAAATTGCCGAAGTGTATTATAATAAGCTCTCTACAGGATTGTATTACACTTCAAGAATGTTTTTTAATGTTTGTGTTTATGTGTAGGCAGCACATATCAGCCTCACAGCACAACCTGTGGCTTAACCAGACACAGCTGTGTGAACGGTAGCACAAAGACATTACCCAAAATGAAATCATCTCCAGCAACGTTCCACTATATTTATTTCAAAAATGCATAACTGTACTTTATGAAACAAGTTCCAAATAAATTGTTATTTCCATGCATGCTTTCCACAGGTACTAATAATTAGTATGAGTTTGGTGCTGTTGTGATTTTCAAGCCATTTTTGAATTTTGTGTTTCCTGCTTGGGTTGGGTCAACATGCAGGAATACATGTGTACACCAAAGAAATGTGGCACATTACTTCCACTCTCAAAGTCAAGTAGAGTGCCGCAAAGTGCTGATAGTCATGTATAAAACTTGTACATTCATTCATTCATTCATTTTCCAAACCGCTTAATCCAATTCAGGGTCGCGGCAAAGCTGGTGCCTATCCCAGCAGTCTTTTGGGCGAAAGGCAGGTACACCCTGGACAGCTCGCCAGTCCATCGCAGATAAATCTTGTACAGTTTAGTAAAATATCTTTAAAGATGAGAAAATGTTATTAAAACAGAAAAGTAATACATTGATTTTAGTGCCATTCCTACCCCATTAATAGGAAATATTATTCCATAATAAAGTAAACTGAATTCCCCGAAGTTCACAAAGTATGCTAAAATTAGGCGCTGTCCTTCATACTTGTAAGGTTCCTTTCAAGGCCTATTCAACCTGTAATAAACCCCCACTAGAAGCTACTCTGAAAAACACTTTTCATGGCCATTTACCCCATATTCAATGACGATATATAAATAAGCCACACAATCATCTCTGGTTACCAGAAGATGACCCTTTCTACAATAACCAGTTTCAGTACCGTAGTAATTCAGCTATACATTTGATGCATGGTCACTTTTTAAAGAAAAAACTAATCTCTTCAAGGTTGCAGCCACTCGCTGGGCTTTGCTGCTACTGTTGCCCCCACCTAGCTTGTACTAACTCACCCTCATAGCTTGTGCTAGCTTATCTTGCTAACTAGCTAGCTAACTTGCATGAACTGTTGCTCACGGTTCATGCAAGTTAGCTGAAAGCCGCACCCCAGCTAGTAGTCACGACTATTTCTATCCAGCCTTGATTTGAGAACATTTAGGCTTTCTTGCTTTGCCTTTCAATGAAACATCCCCATGCAACCACAGCATCTATGGCTAATTTCGCTCCTGATATTTCTTGTAATTCATAAAAAAAAGTTTGAAAACTTGATATTCTTTACTGTTGTTCTTATGGTTTTCCCCATACACAAATATAGCCTTTTTGGATTTTCTCTCTCATCTTTTAATTGTCCAACTCTGCCAGACATGTTTTGCTGAATCACAATCTTTGTTTGTTTTGCCAAAAAAAAAGGAAAAAAAAAACAGCGGATTTGCAGCCTCTTTTGTTCACACCAGATCACCAGTATGTGCTTTTACTGTATGTTTAATTCAGTCAGCTAAACCACTACACCAAAAACAAATGAAACTCCAAGCTGTCCAGTGTCCTCACTATATGTCATGCTTGTAAATCACTTTAAATCCACTTCCATTCTCTGTAATTGAGGAAAGCTTCCAGTTTTGGAGTCTATACTTAAAAACATATACTGCAGGGCTCTACCCTTTCTGTTAGTCAGTTTTGTCAAAACAGCAACAGTTGAGTGCATTTTCTACAGATGTCTTCTGTCATGAGTCTCCTTGCTCTTTCAGCTCACATGAGAAATGAGGTCACTGTCACCTCTGGGTCATTTTTGTTTCCCACAGATGCCATCAGGATAATATACGGGGAGGAAAAAAAAGATACTTTGTACTTTAGCAGAATCATGCTGAATTTTTATAGAAAAAGATGTTTTGATTTCTTCGCTTAAGGGTAAAACTGAGACTAAATGGTACTTTGCCGTGTGTATAAAATGTGCCTCAACTGTGGATCAGTTTTAGCAACTAAAGCTACCAAATCTAATTGCCAATGTTCATTTGATGTGTTGATCCTAAAATAAGTCGGCCAGAAAACAGTGTTGCCGTGGGATACTTAAACTGGTATCATTAACTGTGTAAAATGGCAAAAAAAAAACAAAAAACCTTTAAAACCTTTTTTTTTTGGCTTTTTTTTTGTTTGTTTGTTTGTTTTTTTATATAGCTGAGTGCAGCTCATATATAATATGAGCATAAAATCATGGACGACAAAAAGAAGCATGGAATCATGTTTATCCAACATGCTTTGAGTTGAAGAATATCACACTCACTACATGTCTTGGTAGTGATTTTCTTTTTTTGTTTTTTTGTTTTTTTTTTATTAAGGTACAACGCGTTTGTTTGGTTATTATTTTAACATTTTTACTTGTATACATTGTGTACTTTTTATTATCTTTGTAAGCTGTGCTTATATGACCTTTTAGGTTCATGTGTTTTTCTTGGTGTGAATGAACTGGCTTTCATGTTGTATTTGTTGTTGATTTTTTTTTCTCGTTTTTGTTCCTTCTTTTTTTTATGTTGCTTATTTTGGATTCTGAAGCAAACCTGCAGTAAGTGTACTTTCTTTCTGTAAAGTTTACATTGGCTTTGTAATTGTTCTCTGTTGATGTTATTGTTTGTTTAACACTTAACTGCATGACGCAGAGTGTAATTATACGGCATTATCGCTGCAGAGGAAATCTGTAACCTTTTTTTGTTCCCTCAATTTGTTATTACTGCCTTGCATAAAAAACTCATACCGAAAGGATAGTACAATACTACCATAATACCACTGTTGAAACAATTGCATATTATCTAAGACTATAATATTTTGTAATTATGAAGTTGTGATTTTGACTGACTGGTCCTTGCCTGTTTTTATAGGCTTAAAGTGCATTTTTTTGTAAAGAAGGGCCTGAAAAGCTGCAAAGAGTCACCAACTGTAATTTTGTGTTTTGTAGTTTGTTTTTAGCAACTTTGATTGCCTTTTGTGTATGGTTGTTAAACTGGTGTTTCTTCATTTACTTCTTTGGAATAAAAAAGCAATACATGTAGCCACTGTCAAATCAGAACTAAAAAAAAAAGGGGAAAAAAAAGCATCCTCATTCAGTTTACTGCCACATATACTCATTTGTGTCTCCTGTTCTCATGGGGTCGTGAACTCTCATCGGCTTCCTTTCCCAGTGTCTGAGCCTGGTGAACAGGCAGTAAAAACATACTGTACCGCCACACACATCTTCTGACATCTCCAAAGAGATTCATTAGCATGCTGATTGATATTTGACCCTAGTCCTGCCACCCTGGGCAACAGGACTGCTGAATCCCTGGGACACGGTGGGACTCCTGAGGCGCTCTGTCACAGCGGCTCTTCAAAGAGCCTAAAGGGAAGCAGGGGATTGTTGATTTGGGTCCTTTAGGATGGGGTAGACAAGAGCTCTTTTCATTGGGGGTAAAACAGAAGAAACTTTGTGCAAAGAAGTTAATCACGTGCTGCATATGTGTCCTCTTTTGGGGGGAAGAGGGATATAGCAAAAACTGGGCCACAAGGCCATGAAGGAGGATAAATGGATGCACATGAGAATGAATAGAAGGATGAATGGATGCAGGTTATGTGACAGGATATTGGACTCGGAAGGGGAAGTGGTTTGTTTCTATTTCCATTCTTTTGACCACGTACTTGATAGATGTGTTTAGTTTATACTAAAAGGTTATGTTTTTAAGATTGATATTTAAGGCCAAAAAAAAAAAAAAAAGAAAAACTTCTGGATCCATCACAGGGAAATATTTTGAATTGCAACAAATTAACTTAGCTTTGTTTCAAAATACAAATAAATGCATACTAACCATCCTTCATATGTAGCTCCCTTGTCTGTACTACTTTAATGCTCTAGCAGGATTTGCTCAAAATTTTGTAAAAGCTGAAGTATCAGGGACTAACTAGGATCACTTTTAATTATGGTATTTGTTATCTACAAAGTTTCATGGAAATGCTTATATATTTTGCAGAAGAGATTATTGCATGCCCACTTATGGTAGTTCTGCTTATTTCTAAGGTTTTATGGCGCGTTCCAGATGTCTCAGAGTTCTGAGTGGCCGACAGTATAACGTCATTACCAGGTAGTTGGCGTTCCAAAAGAAGGAAATCAAAGTCCCATCGTAAAAACGTGTATCATGCAAACAAAACTAAAGTGAGGAAATAAAAGAAAAAGGACTACTATAATTATCATGAAATTCAGTGTGAAGTTTAGAGCGTGTACAAAGAAATGACACATTACATTTAGACGTGGATTGGCATTGCATTAGTTCGGTTTGCATTTGGAAGAGGAAGCGCTTTGCTTGTGGTTGTTAAGTGCCAAATACAATTAGCTCAAGAGCTAATCTGCCAAGCTAATTATATGTACTGTTAGCATACTAGCATGCTAAATTTAAATAGCAACCATTATATCTGATAAACAACAGTCAATGTACTATAGTTATGGATGTGTTTATATGCTAATATTAGCATTTATCCTGAAGTTTTATTGTCGATATCTTGAGAAAGAGCCACGGTTTGCTGTTTATTCTCTGAACTACTACCTGAGCCCAGACTTTGTCTAAACCTGGTCTTAAGTTTCAGCTAACTCTTTAAATCAGTTTTAACTTAGTTAACAGCTTGTCAGCTAAAATCCCAGGCAGGAATTTGCACACCCTCCCCCAAACTGTTCCATTTTAGCATGTGACAACATCTTGAAGTCAGATTTATTGCCCACACGGACAGGAATGTTGACACAACTGCCTCCATCTGCCCGTCTTCAACTCGCAGATGGAGAAGATCCTCAGCTGAGTGTACCAACACATGTTCCTTAGCTTTTCATCCTTGACATGTTGTGGGAAAGTTACAGATTGAAAATGTTCTTTGCGTGTCACCGCTGCACAGCGTTTCAGGAAAAACTGTTGTTTAGTGATTGTCAGACTTTTGATGGATTTCTTCTCCTGCTGTTTGTGCGCTGACTTGACGAGACAAAGCTTGTGAAAAGGATTATGAGAAACTGGCAGGTTTTTCATCTTCCATGCAGTTAGTGAGAGTTTTATTCTTTTTTTTCGCTCCTCTTGGACTTGGTTTTTCGCCATTAGCAAGACACAAATAACACAAAGGAGCAACTGTACGGGAGAATCCAAAGCTTGGGCACAAAGTAAAGGTGTGTGAGGGGAAAGAGATCAGTGACATCTCGGCCGCCTGGCTAAACATGACCGGGACCTCAATGCGCCATGTCTGTAGGAACAGCAAGGCTTTAAAACTCAGTCCCAATGAGTCAGCCAAAAGCCCTGGACTTAAAAACCCTATCCCAGTCCCTGTGTTTCCACGGTAACAGGAACAGATTGGAACCACATCTGGTAGCCATTTCAGCCCCTGCAAAGAGAGGAAGAAAGAATTTATGAGAGAGGGGGAAAAAGACAACTATTTTCTGCAATGCAAAGCAGAAAGAAATTGGAGTCGAGTTACACTTGAAAGTGACTGAAAATATTCATATGACCGGAGCAGGAGCAGTTTTACAGTATTTGTGTAGGATTGTGGATAAAAACCCATAAGACGAATTTAGTGGAAAGTAACATAATATATGTTCCAGAAAGAAAAGCAAGATTTAATGCTGAAAAATAGGGGAAAAAAATAATAATGTAGTAAATGGTTTACAGAGATAAGGGTCTCACACATCCAATCACTCATTATGAAAAGTAACGTGACTTTTCCTCAGCATACTTTGACAAGTGACAGGGTTGTGCATCAAGCAGCAACACTCCATTTGCCCTGGCGTGTGCTGTGCTTACACAAAACAACTTTTTGGTGCAGGAGAGTTTGAGATTTTGATGTTGTGAAAAGTGTAATCCTTCCCTGTGTGACATCAACGTGTCTGTTGCAGCGCAGTTTTCTAAAAAATGCTGTCAGCTCATTGCATCAGGCACGATCAGAGGAAATTTGAAAAGACTGTTTTCATCTTTTATCCCTGTCGACGCCGTGTCTGCTAGAAACGCCGTCTAATTGCAGTCCTTCTTACGCGATAAATGTTGTTTCTCAGCCTTGTGGAAATGCAGAAACTATGAAATGACATTTACTGGAAATGGAGCTGGTGCCTTTCTTGTGCCAAAACCACTGAGAACTGAGGTCAGCTTGCAACCAGAATGATGAGGGGGGTGGTGGGGGGGAGCAGCACTAGCATCGGCTGTCTGTTCATAGATTTCCAGTGGCATCTACACGCTCTGTGATTTAAGACTATCATTATAAGAGACATGAAACTACCTTGTGTTGGCACGCAGCTAAAATAAGCAGCTCTTAATGCACAAATTCAGAGCAACCGCACAACAAGCCGACCTCCCAAACAGATGCTCAGAGAAACTGAAGTGCTGAAACTAGATCAGAAAAGTGGAGGAGTTTGCGTTCGATTGATAAATCCATCGGCATTGTGTTTAATGACGTATACCTGCTCGGAAACTATTGCTTTTTTTTTATTTTAATTCAAACCACTTTGCTTCATGTGTGACGTCCTTGAGCTTGTGCATCATTACATCAGCATGTGGGTATGGGGGGGTGGTCAAAGGCACCTCCATCATACAGTGTTTATGATAAATAGCTCTTAAAATGTGAAAAAGGATGTGAATATGAATAGTCAGAAGTATTGTGTCTTTGTCTATCCGGGCAGATTTTTTTCTCTCCTTCTTTTTTGTCTCACATGGAGGGGGTGTGCAAACAGTTGTCTGGAACTTCAAATTGCCCTGGATTTTCCCATTTTGTCAGCATAATTCCGAAGAGTGCATTAGGGGAGACGGTTTGGATGGCTAATAGAAAGCAGATCAGTCCGATGCCTTTTCTCAGTACTTTCTTTCTCTTTCTCCTGTTAATCCCTCTATCCTTCTCTTGTCTCTTTCTCCGTAGCCTATTTTCCTTCTCTCTCATTCACCCTTTTCCCTCCCCCCCCCCCCTCCCACTGCCCATTCATTTCCCTACACACCCATCCATCCGCTATCTGTGCAGCAGAGTGGGACTTCAGACTTCATAATGTGGCCTGAGGTTTCAGCTTTCACATAATTCCACAGGCTGACCCAAAGTGTGTTTTTTTCTTTTTTTCCCCTCCCTATTCTCACTCACTCCACGCTGGAGCAGCAGAAAGAGAGATATTGGGACGGAAAATGATCACAAGACCCAATGTGTCTGCCCAAACCCAAGGAAAATAAGCAGATGGCTCGTGTTTTTTATGCAGTGAACCCCAGCTGTCCCGACAATCATGACGAACTGTAGCTTAGAACAGCTTTGTTATTTGAGATGCAAACTTTCACTCCAATTGTTTTGGGGTTTTTTTTTGGCTAAAACCAGTCAGTGAAACGTGTCGGTGCTGTTTAATCTGCAGGAAAATTTTCTAATTTTGCTTTGTCCTGTTTATTAATGACTCAAACCGCAACTTGTGTGGGCAGATTGTTGGAAAACTACCTGAATGAAGCAGAAACGTTTCTTTACTCGTGCATGGATTCCAGGATATTGTTTGAGGTTGCAGTGCACTGGCATGCAAAGAGAGCTACACACAGTACTTTAAGCGGCCATTCCTTTGTGCTTGTGTGTATACACACCAGTAGTGTACATATATATGACCCTCACAGCCTTGTTCTGCCTCACAGTACAACACTGGAGTCATTATGGGGAGCCATGTGTTTCTGATTACCCAGGCACAGATTAGAGGGAGGGGAGCACTGCTTGCTGTCTGTTTGCCCCCTGGCTTCTCTGATGTGGCCAGCAACTGGACATCCATCAGTGCAAATCCCTTTGCTCCCCTAACCCCCCTTCCCACCTCCACGACAAACCTTTTCTTACATCTTGTCACTGCTGACTATCACCCTATCTTTTTCGCAACTGAGGTTTATAAATTCTGGGATCGTCATCGGTGAAATTATTCTCACTCAACCCACAAGCTGTGCCAAAAATATGTCACTGCTGCGCTCTCACCGCTAAACGCAGCTGTGGCTCTGCCATGTTACGACAGAGGACAAGAGTGTGGTGTTTGTTGTTGCTTTAGCAATCTGATATGTAGGAGACCTCCTCAGGGAAGTTCTTCTTTTTTGATTTGCACCCCCCCTTAAAGGAGGTCAGAAATCAGGGTCAGACACTGAGCAGTGCATGAAAGATCACGATGACTTGCTGCAGAACAGACAGCTGTGACAGGATGAGTTTTAAGGTCTTTTCTACCACCAAGCCTGCCTTCAGAATGTTTAATAGAGCAAAACTCACATTTATCTGTCCTTAAAGTCCTGAAAGTGGGGGGGGGGGGGGGTCAAAACTTAAAAATAATATAAAATGAAAAGTAAAGGTATGCGTTTAAAAAACAAAAGGCTGGAAGCTGAGCCAGTAATGTTTAACTTCAAACATACAGGAAACAAAAAAAGATTTTTTTTTTTTTTACAAAAGGTAAAAAGGATAAAGTAATCATGTTTTTTTTTTTTTACACTACATAAGTTTCCAACTTTAAACTTCTGTGTTTTTGATGTGTTCCAAAGGTATTCTGGCATTCAACATACACATACTATAGCTATTATTGCACAACTCTTTTTTTTCCAGCCCATCGCTAGACAGCTGGATTTTTCTTTAGGGCGCTGCATCACATGCTAGCAACTGGATATCAACACACTGGTCGTTTGAATCACCAACCATGGTTGATTCAGCACAGAAACTAACTAGGACATTTTCAGGGGAAGTAAAGAAAATAAACAGAGTGACAGCAAGAGATAAGTCAACTGACTTTTACCGGCTGGAGAGAGCTCAGAGAAGAGACAGGGTGCGATATGGAGCTCTGTTAGGTGGTGCCAAAGTATGACAAGCTGTTAAAGTCCAGAAATAAAGGAAAGTTTTGTAAGTTTCATGTGATCCTGCATATAGAACGCATTTCTTTACACCACTGGCTCTGATTGGAAGAAATTAGGACAATTACTCCATTGCCAAAATGTAACATTATTAATCTTGTACTTCAGTTTTTACTTCTACGCATCATCGCTGATTCCTGTTTTACAATTGTCCCGTTAATATAATTAACTTCTAAATAGTTTCTGAGCAGAATAGTGCATTTATAATATTCTAACTTGTTTCTCTGTTTAAAACAGAATAGCAAAAGTATATTTTGTCTGTTTAAAATAAATGGAGTCTTTAGTAGAAGTATAAAACAGAGTTAAAATAAATAAGTACCAGTCCTTCAAAACATTTCAAATCTAAATGTTGAAGCTGAAATCAAAAGTAGCTGGACTTTTTTTCTTGTTGAACACGTTTCATCTTTCATCTGAAAGGCTCCTCTGGTTCTGACTCACTGATGAGGAGTTTTTGTTGCTGGTAACAAGAAGCTGTTGAGGTCACATATGTGTCACTGACGCAATCCCTTTACTTTGTCATCTGTGAGTTGTTTACCTGCCTCACCAACACATTTCTGGCTGCAAAATTCAAGGTGTAAATTGTGAAACTGCCAATGAAAGGTTGCTTTGTGTGTTTGGGAGATGATACCTGCCTCCACCACCTCCAGTGCTTTTTCCTGTTATTTCCAAACAAGCTAGCCAAACTTAACCTGTATAACACCAAAGTTAATAACTAAAGGCGTCCAGCTGATATACTGTGGTTGACGGTTAAACCACACCAGTAGTATGCACTCATTTAGACTAAAAAAACTCCTGATAAAGCTGCTTTTTTGTCAGATAACAGGTCAGACATTGTGACAGAAAAGCCGTTCATTGATGGCTCCATCCACATGGAAATGGAAAGAAGTTTTCTGTGCATGAACACAAAGCCACGAAAATCACTGTGGTTTATACGCCAGATTCAGAAGTGGTGTTGTGGTGTAACACTGCCACAGAAATACATTTTTTAGAAAAAGAAAGAAAGACAAAACAGAAATTTAAGGCATGATCATACACTTACCTGTATGATGTAAACAAACAAAAAAGAATCAAACTTACTTTCTTTTTCTTTTTCACAGGTTTACTGTAAAAGCCATAGGTCATGCCTATAGACTGTGTATAAAGAGATGGACGGAGCCTCTGTGACGTCACCCATAGGTTTCTGAAGAGCTGAAATGAAGCTCGGTGGGCGGTTCCTACCATCGCCATGTTGTCGTCTCGCCCGGAAAATACAAATATTGGCAAAGAGGCGGAGCTCAGAGGGGAGCTGTAAGCGTCACGGCGGATGATTGACATCGAGCGAACTCTGAGCTTTCTGTAGCTAAAAGCTAACCAAGCTAACCCCGAGATAATGGGAGCTAACCAGCTAATGGAGGTAAGCGGGCTAAAGCTAAGCCACGTTGTTAATTGGCTAAAAACCGCGGTTGTTTTACATTCTTCTGACTTGAAGCAGGAGATTGGTACCTGTCAATCAAAACGACCCACCCCTAAATATGCCGAACTTCGAGATTAAATTACTTTTAAACGGGCGAGTTAGAAAAAAAATTCACTCCCCCCACAGTTGTCATGAAGGTAAACCTGACCTATTAAACCGAAAATGGATTTTTGAACCAGGTTGTAAACACGTTTATTTCTGCTGTGAAGTTGGCCTTTCCAAATTGGGAGTCTATGGGGATTTGCTCTGTTTTGCAGCCCCTAGCGGATGAAGGGAGAACTGCAGTTTTATGCACTTCCACAGAGGCTTCACTTTTAACTCCCGGAGGTTGCCGCTTGGTCATGTCCTTCATTGTTACAGCTGTTGTCAGGGTTTGCACATGCAGGTTAAGACAAAGGTAGGGCTACAGCTGCATGATGATGATGTATCTTACAAACACGGAACTAAAATGCCCGTATTTTAAAATTCATTCATTTTACAACATTTCTTTTAAAAGTTCGTTTTATTTGGATGAAACATTCAGAATACAACAAAACATGTCACCGTGTAGACATTACTCAAGACTATGTGTCAATTTGCAGTTATATTAAGTACATTTAAAATGTCAATCAGCCTCAGAAAGACTGATTTTATACCTGCAGCATTATTTCATAAAACCATCGCCCAAGTAGTTTAACTCAAAGAAATCTGTGTTGTGACTCTTCACAGAGAAAGCCAGCATGACAAGCTACAACCTCACCATGAATGACTGTAAACAAGCCACACAGATTCTGTTAATCTACTCTTTTTCATGTATATTTTATTATGAGCTGATGGATATTTTGTGTTGGGTTAGGAAATTCTCAAGGAAGGTGAAGGTAATTTTTTACATCTCTGAACCTCTGTAAGGTTACTTACAGTATACGACGACACTGTAATCTGGTTGAAATTCCTCCATGTGGCTGCAACTTACTTTAGTGCTACCTTTTTATGAGCAGGCTAGAGCACGGCAGGCAGACATGCTGCAGGCTTTCCTCCCACTTTCCCCGATGATTCAGACTGACACACACACACACACATTAACACACAAAAACAAAGAAAACCTGCAACTATAGCGGAAAGTATATTTTTTTTAATCATTTTCTGTTTGCTGATGCTTGAATGTCCAAACAGAAACCAACCTGTAGGACACAAACGGGAAATATATGTTTTACTAACACTCATAAGTCATTGAACACATCACAATAAAGTGCAGCACAAACGAATGTCCCGCTGGCTAGTAGACAGCATCCGGTGCTTTGGAGAAACAGGAAGTGTGTGTCTCTTTATAACAAGCTCTCTAAAGTAAGCAGGATCTAAGAGAGGTGTTTTGCTGTTTGATCTTTTTCCAGCTGCAAGTGTTGCAATTTACTAAACTCCGCTGGAAAAAGTTGCTCAGTACCAACTTGCTTTCAAAATTGCTTTCCTCATCTGTGTCAGCTCCATAGCTGTCTGCTTATAAATGTCTACATTTTCCCTTTGTCAGCACATTAATAATAACAACTTCCCCGTCTCTTGGCAGATGCCATGTGATGTAAGCTGAAACATGCTGATTGTGAACACATATGGTATGCATCCACACGTATAAGCTCACCCCACCCCCACAACCCATTGTGTTCTCGCCCCTCTCTTATGCCATCAGCTCTTTTGTTGTTTTTCTAAATGAACTGAAATTCTTCGAGACTGAACTTGCATGTCGAAAATGACGACTGGAACTTTAAGACATAAAAATGCAAACGTGAAACTCCAAAAAAGGGAAAAGCACAAACCTACAGCTTGACGACAACTGCAGAGGGAAGGAAACCTGTTTAAATTTTTTTTTTTTAAAAAGAAAAGAGGGACTATTTTACAGCCTTTTTACACACATTAACACACAGTACAGCGTAGGACTACAAGCTTCAGAGCGCCATGTCTGGAAAAGGTAGAGATAGTGAGATGGTTTTGCTTCAGCATTCCAGGCAGGGATGGTTTATTTTTGTTGGAGACATAACTGTCTGTGGCTAGAAATTGGAAATACATTTTACCCGCCAAACTGCCTGGGAGTTGATGTGCGGGTGTTACCACCCTCTTGTGGTGACCCAATGAATTAGCTTTTACACAACTTGGACGGTAGTGATGTTTTCTTCTTTCGGGGTGTTGACATTGAGCAAATGTGCGATGCTGTCACTGGGTCTGACTTCATAGAGAGAACACAGTGGAATTAAACATGAGTTCTCATGCAATACGGCACTGTGGCAAAGACATGAAAGGAGGAAGAGTTAGAAAGAGAAAAAGCTTTCCATATTGTTTGACTGGATCTGAGGAAAGTCAGCTCTGAGTAGAGAAGTATGCAGAAGGATTTGTTGAAAAATAATGACAGGGATTTAGAAAATTGGACATTTCAGGGAAAACCAAGGATAAGTTTGAAATTGAAAGAAATATGATTGATCAATTCCTTGGGCAAGTTCCTGGTAGAGACCACCACCATGTTTGTGTCCCTGTGGCGAAACTTTAGAGTATAGAAGGTACTAACATTAGTATAAAAACTAGAAGTAACCAGTAAAAACCTGCACAGAAGGTGGATGCATATCCATACTACTTACAGTCAAATTAATACCTGTAATTAAATAGGTGCTTTTGATAAACCACAACATTGATATGCTTATTCAGACATGCAAAAAACAAAGCAGACCTTCTTTCATCAGAGTGGAGGAATTCTGCTTCCCTCTTCTTTGCAGCAGGTCTTCAGCTCTTTGTGGTTTGCAGGGATTCACTGATGCTCTCTAAAGAGCTGAGTTTCCCTCTCCATACTTTTTGAACTTACACCATGGCTGATTCATCAAAGAAGTGCAAGAGGACATTATCAAAGGTGGAAGGGAAAAGAACATGGGAAAGGGACAGAGCAAAGAGAAGAGTTAACACTGGACTGACTATTACTCAGACTACAGGTAGCATGCAAGATTTAAGGCTGAAGGAGTGGACATGTCTATTAAGGTGCTCCCTCCACAGCGTTTCAGTCAGGTTGAAGTCTGGACTGTGACTCAGTCATTGCAAAACTTTGATTCTTTTATTTTTAATTCACTTTGTTGAAGATTTGCAGCAGTGCTCTGGGGTGCCCAAAGTTTTGCACAAGGACTTTGAGTCAGGTGTGTTGGAACAGGGATGCATAGAAACACCTGCAGGATTGTGGCCCTGAAGGACTGGAGCTGGGCACCCCTGCTTTAACTCTTCATTCAGAATAGTACATGGTCCACTTGGTGACAAAAAGGTGTTCATTAAAGCAAGCAGAAAGACTTGGCCCTCCGCATATGCATGATGGGTGATGTCAGGTGTGAGGAACTTGAGATCTGTGCATCATGACGGATCTTTACTGCTTTGGTTGTCCATCACTGTAAGGTTAAGTCCAACTTACAGCGATGGACTTTAGCATTCAGCATGCTAACTGCAGCTTAGCTTTTGGGTTTTCTGCTGTAAGCATTATTCAGACTGAATTCAGGGAAGTGCATTTTAGAGAAAATTAAACTGAAATGAATGTTTTCCTCTTGTCAATGATCTTTTCTCACAGCAGACTGATGGGCTATAAATTGTTTAAAACCTTCCCAGACAGATGAGTAGTAATGGGTGATTCTCAAAGATAAAGGCTGATGTGTTTCTTCTCTAGTAGTGTCACAACACACACCTGAATGCTCTACAACAGCAAACTGACACAACATCTGAGGCAGAGGTGGGCAGACTGATCCAAATATTGATAATATTGTATTTACACTGACACTTAATGTAAGTTTTAAAATTGAAAAGTCATTTTTGGTGGATTCAGTTCACATCAGTAACCAAGTACCCACATGGCCAAAATCAGCTTCACTCACCAAGATATAACCAAATTCAGATTATATTTTAAAAAAAAAAAACCTCAGTAACAACCACGTATGTGGACATTTGGCCATTAAAATTCTAAATATAAGGATTGAAAATAACCACAGAGCCTATAAAAAAAAAAGGAAGAGATGTGGTTTTTGGTGGATTTGGTTCACCAGCATGACAAGAATCTTATAGCCCAGAACCAACTTCTCTTCCCGAGATGATACTAAATTTGGATTTTTATGGTATTAATAACCTGTGGTATCATGTTAAAAAAGTTAAAACATAATAATTCCCTTTGCATTCACACTTTCAATTTGACATCTCAATAAAAAAGTAGTAGCATCGGTGCAAGTAATGACGATACTAAGCATTTATTTACTTGGTATCGGATTGATACCAAATCCTGCAGTATCGCTCTCCACTAATCGGAAGTGTTGGATTTAATTAGCAGCATCTGGCTGCTACTCATCCTCTCAGTTCTTCTGGAAGCAGTAAGGATGTACGTAGTCGTTCCACACAGTGCTTCTGCAAAACGTTAAATAAATAATGACAAGGCATAATATGCTGTGTGTTGTTGTTCATCTGAGGTTGGAGTTCCTTTTCTTTTGTTTTCCAATCAATAAGCAAGAGTGAGACTCACAACTCTCGACCGGTGCTCAAGTTCTTCCTTCAAACATTATTGTGACTGTATTCTGACAAGGCCGATAAGAGTATATACGGTCCATATGAGCTTGAACTGTTCAGCAGTCAGGAGCATATGGCTGGATCTCAGTGGTCACATCCACTTGAAAATATCTTGCATGAGAAAAAGTGATAAGAAAGCACATGTTCTGCAGAGCTCCAGTGGCATTTCAGGTGGAAGAGACCATACAATGTAGGGCCAGGGGCTTCTGGAAAATCAAAAACATGCCAATACCCACAATTATAGGAGCACACATATATTTAAGTAGAACAAATATCAAAATCACAAACCTGATTCTGGATTTTAAACTAAAAGATATGACAAAAACGTCAACAAAAAAACAACAAACTCAACTCAGGTACGCATTGGTCCCCTAAATAGGAGCCTTGTGGTCTTGTCCATCTTGACAACCTGTTGATGCAGATTAAAGAGTTACATATTGTTGGTTCTAACTGAGGGAAAAGAACTCATGGATACTAAATTGTCATTAAAAATGTGGGCCGTCCTGTTGTTCTCTTTTGCACTCGCTGTTCAAGTATCAGAAAGCAACAACACAGCAGTGGAAGAAAAGCCGGTGATCGCCCGAGGTAAACTGCTGGTGAGTTCAGATAGAGATCTCTCCAACATGGATAACTTTAAAATATCATCTAGATGGCTTGTCATGTCCACAGGATATTGCTGAAGAGACTGAAAATTAAACGGACACATGGAGGGACAGGGGAGAGAGTAATGACATTCGGCAGGCAAAATCAGGAAAATGAGGGATGAGTCATTTGCAGTTGTGTCAATTTCAATTCCGCTGAGATGTGAAACCCATTTCTCACCCATTTGGTCATGCAAAGAATGAAAATGTCGAATGTTGTTTGACAATTGTTTGTCGTCATCCCTGCAGGCTCCCAGTGTGGTCGGATGAGGCATAAAGAAAATACCAGAGCTCTATAATTTCCTCATGGAGCGCTGGGCTTTATAGTATCCTTGTCATGTTCTACAGGCTTCGTGTTGGGACCTGACCCATCTACAAAAAATATAAAAAAGCAGATTTTCTCATGAGTAATTTTATAAACAAAACAGTGCTTGTATAAGTTGCCAAATCCACTGCCAGCTTTGTGAGCTTTCCAAAAAAAATCCAGCCTTGCACACTGAAATCATAATAAGGGAGTCTAAAATTAAGCTAAACAGATGGAAATGCCACGTGTTTCACACCTCTGCCTGCCTGTTGTTTGCCTTGATCTGCTTCCTTCCTCTGCAGCCACAACTTGGAGTATGATTCATCGGAGGAGAAGAATCCCCATCTGATTTTCTACGACGAAAAGGACGAAGTTGTAAAGGTGAGATGTGAATTTCTCAGGTAGAGTCAGAGTTTCGACACAGACACAGGTAGTGAAGTTTTAACGCTGCTGCTACATCTGATATCAGATCCTCTGGCAGATACTGAATAACACAGACAGACAGCCTTAAAGGAGAGAGATAAAGCAACGAAGGTTTCTGAAAGCAGAGTGATGTTTTCATTCTGGAGCCTGGTGGCTGGTATGAATACCGATACAGCTCGGAGCAGAGCTTGTCCTGAAATTGCTGCTCACTGCTGCTGTGGCAAAGCTCTTTTACTTGTTATTATCCCCATATGAGGTAATAAACTTCTCCACTGCAACCTTTTATAATGAATTTCTTGGCCTGAATCCACAAAGAGCCACTGCTTTGCTTTATAAGTCAGCTCTTCACACTTTTAGTGCTTCTTTGGTTCAAAATGTTATTTTCCTATTTAAAACGTGTGCAAGTGTTTCCTTAATTTTCTCATTTTGATGGTATATCTGTTGAATTAAAGTAAAAAAACAAAAAACAGAAAAATGCATGCTCCTGTGTGTTTCTGTGCTTCCTCAAAACATCAGACTGTCCCTGTGAAGAAAATGAAGGCGGACGAGATCAGCAGCCTGTTAGACTCACTCGGTTTCTACAAGAGGTCCCAGAAAGGGGAAGAGGTGCCAGAGGAGTTCCAGCACTTCCCCCTGCACGCCCCGAGGGACGAGCTGTGATGACACCATGTGGTCAAACTCTGCCTCTGCAACCCAGGCGCATTTATGAAGAGTGGGGCTTCAAGGCCACAAACAAAGCGCCAGGCACCATTCTGAGGACTCGCTGCTTGGCTGCAGGGTGCAGGGTGTCAGTCGCTGCTGGATGTCAGATTCTTTACTCATTACATTCAAGTAAAAGGCCATAAAACAAACAAATGTTGAGTCAATGTGTTCATTCTTATTCCCTAGGTAATGGAAGTCACTAATTGCCTTGAATTGTGGGGTTTGTATTTAAACATAGCGCTGCAAACAGAATGAGCAAACACTTGTTTTTGTCCTGTTTGATCCCTACGGAGCTTCCCAAAGCAGACATATTTACTCTTCACCATGAATGGCCACTAACAGACTGACTGCCATGCCACTGTTTCGGCCTAATCTTCAGCCCGCCTCCTTCACAATAATCTGATTAGCAGAAGTGTCTGCCAGCATGTGTGCTTGTGCATCCAATAGTGTCTCTGTGTGCCTGCAACTGTGCATTTGTGTTACTAAGGAAAGGACAACAAGGATTAGCAGCACACACTGAGGAAGAAACACATTTTCTTTTAGTTTTTCTTTGTGGATTGTCACGCTTCCTGACTCTTTGGCTCGGACATGGTCACCACCTCTACCCACAATGCCTGTGTTCTACTCGCCTGTACCAGAGAACCTGCAGATGGGCCTGGCCTACATGGGAGGCTCTGTATTCACAAACAACAGGACGGCAGACAGTGACTTCTCCAGGGAGCAGGAGGATGCATCTGGTTTGTTAGAGTATTTAGGCATAGTGTAATTTAGCTTCATAGAAACCATTCTAATAGAGGCGAGTAGAAAAACCAGGGAGATGTAAATGTTTACAAAAAAAAAAAAAAAAGGTTTGTTGTAAATATGTAAAGGACAGTTTAAAAAAAAAAAAATCATATTAGAATTTTTGCTTAAATACCTTCCCTGTAGCGTTATTGCTCTTTTGAAGCTTTTTCTTTGTGTTGCATAAAGTCGGTAAACATGAATACTTCATACTTCATACACCACGTTACTGTAGAACATGAGAATGTGAAGCCAGGTCTGTAAGGTTGCATCTCTTTCTTCTGCTTGGATATTTGCTGCATAATTACTGTTGCAAAGTCATGTCAGTGTTTACATCATACTGAAGCAAATTATCATTGGGGTGATTTAAAAAACTGAATTATGCAAGTATTTCCTGATCACTGCGGTTTTGATATGCTACTTCTCTTACAGTGTTTGCAATTAGCAATTTGCTTCTAGAGCTCCAATGTGTGAGAAAAAAGAAAAGAATCAAGAGAGGAGTATTCAAGAAATTAATATTAATATTAAATGTTAAAAACTGATAGGTTAGGTCATTTGAATTAATTGGTGTTTCTTCATTTGCAGTAAGCATGACAGTGAACATACATGTTTGCCTGCTCTGTGTTTAGCTCTTTTATAAACCTTATTGTTGCTAGTCTATAAAAAAAAAATATGGATGGATTGATTTGATCGTGATGCCTAATCCATATATTTCATCCAATTTACACAAGACTTTAAACATTGTATTTTTGGAGTACTCTCAACACATACTGTGGGTTGAATTAAGATGCTGCACACGGTTTGTTCATTATTGGCTGAAAAATCTTTAGTTTTATTTAATCAGTGCAATCTGATAATTCTGAAATGTTTCAGTCAACTAATTTAATTTGGCTTTATGTTAATGAAATCTGGATAATTTTATCTTATCAGTGGCTGATTAATATTTTGGACAATGTGTCTTTTTCATAATTTCAACCGGACAAAATATTGACTTCCTCCCCTCTTCACATATGCTGCACCTTAAAAATCATAAAAATGTCCACATGACTGATTTACAAGCTAAATTTTTGCAGCTTTTAACATCTGCTGTTGTTCTATTATTATTTATTTGTTTTTCTAATCATAATGCTGATGGTATTAAATTAATTTATTTTTCATTATTCTGCCTTTCAGTGGTCAATGAGCTGGTGTCTCATCTCCCTCTTCAGATGCTCTTGTACTTCAACATGTTTTATTTTCCCTGCTGGTGGTTTTCTGCTGTGTTCATGCTGGAAGTAAAGGTTAGTTGGAACACCAGTCTCATGCAGAATCAAGTATTTTACAAAGCACTTTTCAAAATAGAAATGTAGAAGAAAGAACATACTAATTAATGTAGTTCTTTGGGTTCAAAGCAATCAGTATGACAGCTGCCCCCATTGTTGGTGACCCATCCTCTTCACCATGAACCCTGATTATATAATCATTATCCTCTAAAACAACTAAGTGTTTAGTGTGTTTTCTTTTTTAACTTGTGCAACTTAAAGGTGGAGTATGTAAGATTTTCAATATTTAAAAAAAAAAAAGTTGACTAACACAAAAACTACAATCAT
>NC_136611.1:9238368-9425868 GCF_933228915.1 Telmatherina bonti | reverse complement strand
ACATGTTGCTGCATGTGGGCTAAACACACATCAGTCCATTCATACAGACAGAAATGGGAGTATTTTTAGATTTGCAATGAAGAATCTTGCAGCAGAGCGGACGCAGCGGCTGTCCAAGCAATGCACTCACCACCTCCATTTCCTCGTGTCTGTGCAGTACCCTGCAACCAGCATAATTACATAAAGAAGCAAGAAAAGCAGGTTTTATTTCACCTGCTGTTTGGAGAAAGCCACATGCAGTTATGATACAAGGAAAATGTCATTTGGGTTTCTCTGAAAGTCGTGATAAAAACTCCTTTAGTGTGTGATTACTTTTGTTCCTCTTTCTTTGGGATTTCATCCTCAACATTCAGGGAAAGCCAGGTCCAGTCACTCATGAGGTTTTCTCATTTGACATGAAGTAATACGTTCACAGATGTATTTCTGCGAAGAGTTTGTTTTCATTATGACACTCACACACCTGCACACAGCAACATGATGGGCCAGGTTGTGTGTCGTTTGGAGATCATCATTAAAACAATCATGGAAACATGTTGCTGGTTCAGCTAAATGATGACAATAAAAAATCCTAAAAATTATAGCTCATCCTTCTACTTCTTAAAATACATCTTAAAAGTACTTTAAATAAGACAAACTTCCTTCTTGATTTTTTTGTTTTGTTTTAATGTTTAGACATTAGTTGAGGAAGTCAAATGTGTGTTTAGAAAACTGATTATTTTTAGCCTTTAGTACATGAACAAATAAAGATAGCTGGAAAAAAGGCAAGTCTAAGTCATGCTGAAACTAATACAACCCTCATATACCAGGCATTTTACTCATAAGTATTGTAAGTGTAGACACTTCAGACCATCTGGTACCTTTTCCCTGTATCAAACCAATACATACTAAGCAACAAAGGGGCAAGTCACAGAAGAAACACAGCATTATTTGTGTATTTTTATTTATTTTTTTATCAAATAACAACCTCAAGTCTGACGCGTACTCTGTGTTCTGGCACTGCATTCACACTCTCCACTCTCCAGAGAGTACTCCATGTTCATTCATTCAGCTTTTCTTGTTGCCTTTATTAATAAGTCTTAACTATTTTTGGCCCTGAAAAGGGAAGTTAAGCTGGTGGTGGTCAATAAGGACTAAAAATTCCCCATTGAGACACAGCAGTCACATTTGCACCATCTCCTCTTATTCTTTTTTATCCTTAGTGTGTAGTCAGTCATAGCCTTGGAAAAATTGGAACATGTTCTTCAAATTCACAAAGCATTTAGTTTCCGTGGGTGCTTTTTTTTTTCTTCCCTCAGTTGTTTCTATTTTCTTTCTTTCTTTTTTTTTTAAACCTGCCGTGTTCACATTTCAGCAGCAAAGCTTCATCATCAGCCGGGCTTTGGTGAGACTCTCATCACCTTAATTAGGAAAGGATACAGTTCAGAGGTAATCACAAAATGTGACTGGCGAGACTGCGCTAAGCACCAGCGAGAAGCAATATCCAAGACATCACAGGGACATCCTCATGCCGTACTTCAGTAATCCTTCATGGTGGAGAGCTCGGCGGCGCTGCCAAGATGCCTGGAAATGTGCCCATCCTCTTAATCCCATGTGGTTACACAACAAACATAAAGCCTATTGTAATGCACCTTCATTCATAAACCGGGATGACAAGTTGCTAATACATCCCGTAATCATTTAAGGATTAGTTTGCAGAAATTAGGAAATATTTTGCAGGGTTATATTTAGAATACCTCCTTGCAAATGAATCCTATTTAATGCTGCAAACAACAAATTGATCTCACCTATGAGGCTTGTATAGAAACCATTGGATGCACCACACCTACGCGCCTGGGTGACTCATTCATTCATAAACGTAAATGTCAGATCATACCCACATAAACCAGTTTGTTGTTGTGAATCTTCAGCAGGGCGTCACATTGGCAAAAAAATAATGCTTCAAACTTCTTTGTTTCTTTTGGATTGAATTTGCTTCTGCCTTGAGTAATAATGTTAACAGGGATGCAACGATATACTGAAATAATCTCTATGAAACTGGGGATTGTAGAATATGTTAAAGATGGTAAGAAAAGTGAAGCAATGGATGTCTTTTAAGCATTCCTGGATGGATTTGCTTTTAGAGGCATCTTGACCTCTTGACTTTTATCACAAATCTGCAACAACACCTCACATCTTTTTCATTGGATTTGTTTTTAAAGAATTTAACTAATTATTAAATTTTACTTGTAGTATTTCATGTGAAAATACATTCTATTCAGGCCACAATACAAACTTTGAAAAACTCAAGGACTCATTTGAAACGTCAGTGTCAGCAATGCTGGTATTCAAGCTGAAAAGATACGATTCAAAACACAATGAGCTGTTTTAGGGTCAAGGCATAAATGATTTACAAACAAACAAACAAAAAAATCGAGACTATGAAGCAACCAAGACAAAGTAAGTTTTTTATTTAGCACATTTCATGCAGAAGACAAAGTTAGCAAGGTAAGATGTTATTGAGTGCATTATCAAGTTTTTCCAAAATCGTTTTGAGCCATCAGTCCCTTATCGAGATGTCCTTCACGTGTTAAAGGCTAATTTGGTCAATGCCTTGAAACGGATGTTGAAATTTAGCTCAGTCCAAAATTACAACAAAATTTCTGACTGTTAATTTTAACATTTCTGACAAAAGTTGGTCATTAATATTGGGATGCTCGTCTTTGTTTCCACACAGAGTTACTTCAATTTTATCTTTATTGCTTTGAACAAAATTCAAACACATCCACATATTTACCTGACAGTGAGGTGTATTTAGGCTTTGTATGGGACCAGACGCATGTAAAACAGAGCTAAGGCTCAGACACTTAAGCTATTTGGTTAACAAAAACTATTTTTGTTAAAAAAAAAAAAAAATCTTGTTTAAATAATTTAACAACTTTATTTTTTTTATATTTAAAAAAAAAAAAATTAAAAATAAAAAAAAACTGAATTAAAAGAAATTATTTGGTAAAATTAAGACAAAAAAGATTCATATAGCCTAAAAGTAAGTAAGAAAATGTGTATCTCATGAAAAAGCCACATTATCAGCTGATTTTTTTTTTTTTTTTTTGTCAAATTGCTTTGCTATTTTGGTTACACTTATTGGTAAATTACATTTTAGATGCAATAAAATTTTGGGATTGATAAATATGTGTTGTGTCACTGGACCAAGATGACTCAAGAATTTCTCTTTTACAATTCTTTAGGGTTAATTGATGAAATGAAAATGTTTTTCAGCTGACCCACTTTCACAGCCTCCTTCCAAAACCTCTGTAACCTGTTTCCATTTGCAATAAAAGGCAAAATAATTCCAATACTAAGAGTACATTGCTGATCGTCTGGAAAATTCTTCAACATTTGCAATTCCTGCAGATATGTATTTAGAATCTGTAAACAAGGAGATTTATGATCGCTGATGGGGACGCGTGTATGGATCCATTTTGGGACGCCATTTCTGTGACCCAGCTGCTCATACTACTCAAATCAGGATAAGTGGAAGTGTCTTTTAGGGAGACAGAATACATATTGTTCATTTACAAACCCCAAAAGATATTGAAATTCAAATCTCGTTCATAAGCCACTTACATTGTCTCCACTTTTATAGCCAGAAGAAAAGGCAACATCATACTGGCAGGCAAGGCATATTGAAACTCCGACCAAGATTGGTGATGGGATATTTTCAATCTGGGTCTGATTACCTTGGTGAGAGGGGAATTGCAAGGCAATTTGCTTCTTGCTTGGTTCAAATGGGCACTCAATGTACAGTACAGATGAATACCATATTTGTGTAAAAACTGCTGAGCTTGATGACCCAAAAAGAATCAGAGAAAATTGAGAACAATGTTTTAAAATTTGTTTTAGTATTGGGGAGCGTTTGAGAAGATTCATTATGAAAGCATTTCCATGAGAAAGTTTTTTTCTTTCTTTATTTCCCCGCCATCAGCACTGCAGTTTAAATTAATTCTTACAGCTCAGTCTTGCTCTGCAGAAATAAATGAATTTATATAATTTAACACTTTTCTGTACTGCAGCAATTATTTTCGGCCCTTTCCAAAGCGTTTATAGAAATACTGACAAAAAAAAAGTGTTAAGATTTACAAATGGATTCAAATAATGTGAATTTAAATGAAAAGGAGGCAAATTATGATGTTGCTTTAAATAGATATTTCACATATTTCTAAAATCAAAATACAGAAGTGAATGAAATGTGCACCTACAAACGTGTTTTTATTTACCTTCAAACTGACTTTCTGCTATTTTTCAGCTTTCAAATTGTTTTAGTTTGATACTCATGCATATTTAAGATGAATTTCCCCTCTCCAGGATCATGCAATTTGTATAAAACTGACCTGCAACTGTGGTAAAAATGAGTTTTTATCGTTTTAAGCAGGTTTTTACGTCGTTTTACTGACATG
The DNA here is from genome assembly GCF_933228915.1 of Telmatherina bonti. Lineage (NCBI taxonomy): Eukaryota > Metazoa > Chordata > Actinopteri > Atheriniformes > Telmatherinidae > Telmatherina > Telmatherina bonti. Next base: position 9,421,435 of record NC_136611.1, on the reverse strand, counting down.
AGGGTTTGCTTCCCTTAGTTTTACTTGGATTTGTGTCAATAGTTGCAGAAGAAAAAAAAATATTTTGGAAGAACAAACTGTCCTTTTTACTGGGAAGATACTTTGCAGCGAACAGTCTCCATTTGTGGAAATATTTCTCACATTTTGTTTTTCTCTTTACTTTCTGTTCCTTTTTCTAACTGTGCAACTGGGTTTTTTGGGGTTGTTTTTTTTCCCTCAAACAACCTATTTTATTTCCCTATTTTATTTGAACTTGAAAGAATTTTTTTTTTCAGTGAAAGGTGATAATTTGCTATTGATGAGGGGAGCCTTTCAGCTGGCTTAATGCATGCAGCTGTGACTGATTGCCTGACAAGTCAAAGTCTGATTAGCTTCATCTGAGCAAATGTTGCCTGTTTCTTTCTTTATGACCTCACTTTCACCTGCTGGAGGTTGAAAAGGATGAGCTTCCAGTTCTCCTTTCTGGAACAGATTTTGCTAAACATTTATTTTCCTTCATTTTTTTTTTTTTTTTTTAAATGCTAAAATATTTCGCCCTGCGATGGACTGGTGAGCTGTCCAGGGTGTACCCTGCCTGTCGCCCAAAGCCAGCTGGGATAGGCTCCAGCTTCCCCGCGACCCTGAATTGGAATAAGCGGTTCAGAAAATGAATGAATGTATGAAAAATTTTCTTTGTTCTGTAAATGATTAATTTTGCTTTCTTGTGTACTTGAAAGCCAGGCAGTGGATCTCTGAGGTAGAAGATTTATTCTTCATACATATCTAGTAATCTGAGACCAGGGTTGAGATAAAATGATCAAAATTAAGTTGCATAAACAGGCTTTTTTTTTTTTTCTTTGTCCTTTTCTGCCTTTTTTTTTTTTTTTTTTTTTAAATGAGTTGAATTGCACTGTGAAAAACCTGCTTTTCATATCCTCTGATCTTTTGACAAATTTCACTGGTTGCAGTTTTTTCTCTGAGACTGTCCTAACTTTGTAAACTGGTTAGGGCAGCATTAGTACAATCCAGTCAGTTGACAGACTCATTGGAAACTGTTTAGTGTTGTGTACGTTTATGCCCTTTATATCCTCACTGACCTTGCGGTGCCACAAAAAGAGTACGTAGATCAAGCTTAAAAGAAATTTTTTGCGTAGAAATTTTCCGAGCTTTAAAAATAACCACAATAATAACTGGTCAGATGACGCAAAACACCAGCGAAAGGAACATTAGTATTGTCTCCTTAAGCATCATAATAACTGGTGCATGCTTTATGAAAGCAAGGAATGTTATTTTAAATGGTTTTCATTTATCTGTATTAAATATGATTCATGCAGGTAAATATGAGGACACGGTGTGAGTCTGGAGCAGTCTTTTTTTTTTTTACCAGCTGTTTCTAAAGTTCATGACCTTTTTTTCTGAGGCTGCAGAATAGACTTGGAGATCTTTTTTCATTTTTTTATTCTTTTATCAAAAAACCAAACTCTGTGTGCTCCATGGGCTTCATTATCTCAGCTGGCTTCACTGGTTGCACCTGTGAAGGTCTGAATAAGGCATGTCTGGTGTGGCTTGCATTAAGATCGCTGCTCTCACCCTTCATCATGCTGCTGTTGTGCAGAGGTTTGCTGCCATTTCTACCATTAATTGGCTTTTTGGCCCTTCCTTGTTTTACCCATGTGTTCTGTCTCTACTTTCAGTTGAAGCCAACAAGCATAACAGCACAAACAGAGCTGTGTGTTTGTTGATGTTGACATACCATGTAATAGAATTCTTAATTAAAATGCTAAACTGATTAACAGTTATGGAGAAAGCATCACATTAAGTCAGTCTGAGAAACTCTGATAATTATTTGTCAAGTTTATGGACCTTTGAGAATGAACTAATATTCCTTAATAGAATGAATGCATGTTTGAAATGCATAAATAAATCTGTTTTTGTTGATGTTGGATTCAAATTGCCATCCAATATGTTGGTTAGGTGTGACATGGTGACTGGAGACCGCAACGTCCATTTTTAAACTCATCAAAACATTCAGTGATACCCCCCTCCCCCCTCCCCACCCCCCCAATGAGAAAGTGAAATGTCATTTCAAAAGAAGCCACTTCCATCATAACAGGACTGTGTTGTATTTAGAAAAAAAAAAAAAAGACCTGAGTCCATGGTTGTCATAGTGACAATTGGGGGCAAATCAAGTCAAATTATGCTTAAAAAAAAAAAAAAAAAAAAAGATCCTGTTGAGCAAGGATGTTTTAGTTGTTTTCCTGCTCCAACAAGTAATTCAAACCTTATGGTTCGTCATATCGTGTGTGTTGAAGCAGGCTGCCCAGACAGCAACCCTTTAGACTGGAGTTTGACATACATGCCCTGAAGCATGACAGTCACCTGATTAGTCAGATTTCATGATCTCAAGATGGTCATGAATGGGATAATATCTCATCAATTTTTCATTTTTGCGTGGGATTTTTATGGCGTCTCTTTGGGGACTGACACTCTGTGAACTCCAACTTTAAACCAAAGATTACACTTTAAAGCCTTACTCCTGAACATAGGCATTTTTATCCAGAGAAACATCCCCTGACAATAGCAAATTCAGCGTCCATCAGCACCCTGTCTCCTCTCTGAACCAGTAAAAGTCTTATTCATTGTTCTGTTACTTCCTTTAGTTATTTTATTTTCTCTGATAATGTCCTCTTAAGTTTCTTTGATAATGCCCACAGTGGCCAGTGTGGTGTTGTCCAGTTTCACTATCACAATGCCATGTTGCAAATCATCATTTTGCAGTAAAGTGATACGTCATCACTTTTTGTGACATGGCCCGACATGTCACAAAAAGTGATGACATAAAGCAAGTTTACAATAACAGATAACAGATAATAACAGAATTTACTATACAACACAAAGCACCCAGTCATTCATTCATTCATTCATTCATTCATTCGTTATCCTAACCGCTTTGTCCGATAAAGGGTTGCAGGGAAGCTGGAGCCTATCCCAGCAGTTTTTGGGCAAAAGGCAGGGTACACCCTGGACAGCTTGCCAGTCCATCGCAGGACAAAGCACCTACCGGTGTTTCTCAATTCCGGCCCTCAGGCCCCCCTGCCCTTCATGTTTTATAGACAACCCTACTTTAACACATGGAAGTGAGAAACACTGACCTAACAAAACCAAAATGGAAAAAAAAAGGGGCGGGGGCATCAGACTGCAAATGATGGCTAGGTGATCCTAATGGTCCTGATGAGCTCCACCAACCAGTCTGCAAACAGAAAAAACAAGGAAGTACAAGTGGGGGAAAAAACACAAAACAAACCAACCCCAGATACATCAGTGATAGAGGAAAAAGTGGCAAACTGCAGTTAAGCCGGCCACAACAGCTTCATGATGTGTTTAATAAATGTCCGTGTGCCATGAAAAATTATAACACGAATCAGAAAGTTGTTTTTTTTTTTTGGTTTTTTTTTTTGTATTTGTATTTGACACGTATGCTCCATGAATGATGGCTCATACTGCAGCATTTTAGCCAAGGCTATTTTTCAATGCCTGTCCCTAGTTGGGCTTTTACACAATAAGAAAGTATACACAGTTTACATTGCATTGCAAAAATTAAAAGTTATACATATGTGCCTTAATAGATATAATGCAAAATACAAATCCGTATATATAAACCAAAATGTAAAATTAAATAAAACATATTCAAGGCTGTCTAAAAATCAGTCCAAAATAAGAACTTTGTCAATACATTCAATCAAAACTACTGTTTTACCACCCACATGGAAAAATTACAATACTAAAAGTGCATGCAGGCCTGATTTGTCTTTATCCAATTCTAAAGTCTGGAAGTAAACCTTTTAAAATCCGGTATGGTCCTAAGGTCTGTTGGGAGCGCGTTCCATAACTTAGAACTCCTCACAGAAAAGGCTGCCTGCCCAAAACTAGTCCTGACATAGGGGATCTTAGTCATGGTTTGTCACACTTCTGGTGACTCTGCTGCTGTTTTGTCTCTCCACACATGTGCTTAGAGTTATGTTTCTTGAAGGAATTAAATAGGATGAAATGTGTCTGAGTGAGCATGCTAGTAATTTAAACACAGTTCATGATACTGGTTCTGATCTCCATGTTTTAATGGCTCCTCATTTTTCCTTTTACTCTGTTGCAAGTACACAGATTATATTAGCGAAGCCTTACAGGCAGGCAACACAACAGTCTGATCTCTCAATGTTTCCTGAAAGGAGTGTTTTTTTGGGTTTTTTTTAACTTTATCTTGGGCTTCCATTCACACTCACCTTAGTCTTAATGTTCTCGTCTTTTTAAAGTCCATCGATTTGGTTTGCAGCTCCATCAATGATTGAAAGTTAGTTCAGGAGCCATCCACTGAGATTTCAGGATAACAGATCAACAAACACACACTTGAGCAGGTGTGAACTACATTTTAGCCGTCTATCTAATCAAAAGTCATTTAGAGAGCTGGTAGGTATTTATACTCTTTTTCTCATGACACAGTAGCCTGACTGTTTGGTGGTTTCTTGCTGAAAATATGAACTATCATTCTATCACTACCTGATTAACATCCCTGCATCTGTCGACGGGTGAAATTACACCCATACAGAGGTTTTTAAGAGGATTTACTTCATGGTGATGTGCTCTGTGTTTTACAACTTTTCTTTTTTTTTTTTTTTCTATCTAAAACCTTCATAATTTTTCAACTGGGTAAAGAATAAAATGCTTTAGCCTGAACAAGTAGTCAAATCTGTTTCTTTTCTTCTTTTATATCTTTATGTTAATCAAATTTAGCTAACCCTGTAATTAAATCAGATTCTGTGTGAAGCAAAAGCCTCCAATTAAATATCTTGCTGCTGCTGGCTTTTGATTAATTGTTGCCGAGGTCTCAAAAGATATTTTGATGATATGATTATGAATATAAATAAGAAGGCTAATACCTGCCCGTCAGAACAGCAGAGATCTACTTCCAGGCAGCGCGGATGAAGCGGTTACTGCCCTGTCTTTATTTGATTCAGTATTCCAGTCGGATTTCCCTTTGAGGTGGCTTCTGATGAAAGTATTAAACCCTCGGGTTTGTGAGACTCCAAGCGGATGAAAACAGTTTAGTTAATTGATCTGTAAGCCTTTGTGCGTTACTTCTCTCCCAGACAAACGTTTGTAATTAGAGCTGGTCCACAAAATTTTGTTGTTGTGTGACAATGAAGGTGCAGAAATGGTGAAATGGTTTCACTGTGCCTTCTTACTGTAAGAAAGTCATCAAGCGATGACTTTACTACTGTGTACTAATGTGGTAAATACAAAATGGTGTAGGCTTGACATTGACACTGGGGCAACATGGATGTTTATTTGCAATGTCCTCTTATCTAGCCAATACAAAATCTGAAGATGCATAAGTTTACAATGCCAGAGCTATTACAAAAATCTACTGCTTGAATTCATCAACTTAATGCATGCTTTAGGGAAAATGTGCCCATTAAAGGATATAATTGCAACAAAGTGTTAAGCCATTGTTTCACTGTACATCACCATCCTGGCAGCTGTAGTAACTCAGACAGAGATTGTTGTTATGTTGTAAACAGCAGGAGTCTACAAAAGTAAATGTTGTTTACATGGGCTGGTTTACAGTATCCAAACATGTAGGTGCATTAAGTTCAGATGGTAATAACATTAAGGTGCAGAGACTTTTAATAATCACTGTTGAAATAAATAAATAAAAATCTGGTTAGGGACCATTCAAGTATTTAGGAGTCTTATGGCCTTGGGGACAAAGCTGTTGCAGAACCTGGTGGTCCTGCACAGAATGCTGCAGGGCCTTTTTCCAGAGGCCAGCAGGGTAAACAGATCATGGTAGGAATCTTCCTAAACCAACACATGCAGCGATCTAGAGCATAGTCCTGGATGGAGGAGAGAGGAGACCCGATGATCCTCTCTGCTGTCCTCACCAGTCACCTCACATCCTCTCAGCCAGAGACCTACATGTCCTATAGGAAATCTATATGGGATCATTTTATTTACCTCTGTGTGGCTGCATGAAATGTCACATTAACAGGATTGTGCATTTTTACATCTTTGTTCTTATTTTGGTTGAAAAACATGTAATAATGATGGTTGTCCATTTTTTTTCAGGAATATTTAAAAAATAATTTTTCTTAAGATCTTTATAACATTATATGAAGGTCAGGTAAACAATTCAGCATTCCAGTTTATGACCAGGTTTTAATTAATCATGTAGCCTAAGTTATAAATCTTCCCTGGTTAGAATGATTTCTTATGAAAACTGATACAGATGTTCATATGTTATGAAATCCTCCCCCACGTCGGGACAGTGACAAATCGATGGTGGTGTTCTGACGTCTCGTCTGCAGGACTTTTCTGCTTCCTAACCACCAATCCAACACTGCAGAAAATCCAGAAACAATATTTTATCCTTATTTATCTACGGTGCGTTATGAAAGTTTTGCTCTCTAATAACATTTGTGTGGATTTTTCTTTTATTCATCAGATAATTTTGAATGAAAAATGATTCTGGAAGTCTAAACAACACAATCTGAAACCACAAATCTGGCTCTGCAAACACTTCCTGAAACCCGTTTGGTTGTTTTGATTTTGTATGTTTGGTTTGTTTTGTGTGTGTGTGTGTGTGTGTGTGTGCATGCAAAAATGTTGCAGACAGGCATTAATAAAGATCATTACCAGCTACAACAGATGGATGTATGAAAAGGATTAGCTAAATATCCCAAAATTAGGACCTATATAAGAACACCAAGAGTCACTGCTTGGTATGACAAAGCAAACACTCGTATTAACTTTGTTTAACAGGAGCACAGCTGAGTCCAAAAAGATGTGCTGCAACATGGAAAACACAGAAAAGCCCTTTGAAAAAGACTGACATGTTATTGGACAAAGTTTATCAGATGGTTAAAATCAGGTCCATGTGGAAAGATAGCAAAATTTAGACAAAAGCATGTTTAATATTTGGACATTAGTCGAGCTCTGAGGTTACACTGGCTGCCAGAGGATGAACGTAAAAGTTCTGCAGCTCATCTATAAAGCTCTGAATGGTTCAGGACCAAAATACATCAGTGACTTCCTGACTCGGGTCATCTGGTTCTGGCCTTTAACCAGTTCCCAGAGTCAGTACCAGACATGGAGACGTTCCATCCAGCTTCTACTTAAAAATTCAAATATGCAATTTTTCCTTTAAACTTGAATTTTTAAACTTGATCATTTTTTAATGTCGTCAAATGTCTAATATCTATTATTCATTCTTTTTTTTCCCTGTTTTGTTTCTCATTTTAAATTTGGTTTATTTTCTGATGTTTAAACATCACTTTATGACACTTTGAATAACTCTGTCATTGAATTGTGCTGCAGAAATCTAATCCCCTGTTAACCCGGTCATGCACTGTGTTGAGATATATATGCTGCATTACTGATGAATTATTTTACCATACAGGACAAACTCAAGGCTGTGACTTAATTATGTAATTCACAAGTCTTAGTACCTCTTGATCACATAATAGAAAATTAATTTTTGCCACCCAACAAGCCTCATAACAAGTAAAGAAAATGTGCTCAGAAATCTGCCATGTGTACAGTTCATTCATTTTATCCATTCAAAACTATTTTTTTTAACTGTGTTCTGCATTTAGGCCATACGTTTGTTTTTTTTTTTTGTTGTTGTTTTTTTGTCAAGGGATTGCAACAGCTGAAGAGGGAAACCATTAAAGCTTCTGAGAATTCTCCATGGCCGCTTACGGAGAAAAACCCGCTTTAACTGTCATAGTTAGCTAGATGATCGAGCTGCATCCGAGCTGACAAACAGCTGAAAGAAAACACAGCAGAGTGATAAATAACTCCCCTCCAGCCTTGCAGATTGTCAACTGAAGCCGAGTAAATCAAAAAGATAAACGGAAGCTAACATTTGACCATAAAAAAATGGAAACATGTCATCACAAGCAGCAGCTTACATTTCATATTGTCACATTCATCATGAAGCAGTTCATGAATTTTTTATGCAGGCTTAGACATTGGTGAGTGATGGTAAGTTTGTACTTCTTTGAAACCAAGCTGGATATATTCTGATCACAGTGTCAAAGGAGAAAAATTATGTTTTGCTATTCACAAGCTATTAACCTCTTTAAAGCCTTCAGTTAATGCACCCTTACCCATCTCATGCATATTCTTAATGCCCTGCTTAGTATTTCCTGTCCATGGGGCACTGGTTGACTGCAGGGGACACGGAGGCTTCAATTCAATTAAAACCTGAAGTTCTGTGACTCCTGATCCAATCGAGGTCTTGGCTCAAGTCCATAACCATGACTTGAATGATAATGATACTGAAGACAATTGCAGAGACAGACAGCAACATGACACCCTGGAATCTGGTGAGCAGCACGTTGATGAGACTTTAATCACTGAGATGAATGGAAAAATGAGAGATCAGGCATATGTTGAAGTCGCTGCAGCCCGATGGCCAGCTGTTCCAAGGTTGCCATGATGCCTGAGTTTGAATGCAAGAGGGATTGTTTGGGAAAGAAATGGAAGTTTGTTCCAAAAATACATTGCTTTGACAGACACAGAGTGCTCATAAAATGTGTATGTATATAGAACTGGAATTTGATAATTTCATGTCTGGTTTATGAAGAAAAAATTCTTGGCAAGGGATGGATTCATGGGACGGATACAGTTTATACCTCTTAAGACACAGCTGCCCCCACAAAATCACCAGGACTTTTCCTTTACTTCACTTTAACCCATAGACTGTATATAAAAGATGGATGGAGCCTCTGTGACGTCACCCGTAGGTTTCTGAAGAGCTGAATTGAAGTTCAGTGGGCGGTTCCTACCATCGCCATCTTGGCAGCATCAAGAGTGTCGTCTTGCCTGGAAAATACAAATATGGGCAAAGAGGTGGAGCTAAGAGGAGGGCTGTGAACATCATGGTGGATGATTGACATCGAGCGAGCTCCAAGCTTTCTGTAGCTAAAAGCTAACCGAGCTAACCCGGAGCTAACAGGAGCTAACCAACTAACGGAGATAAGCGGGCTAAAGCTAAGTCACGTTGCTAACCGTTTTAAAACCACGGTTGTTCTACGTTCTTCTTACTTGAAGCGGGGGATTGGGTACCTGTCAATCAAAAGGACACGCCCCTAAATATGCCGAACTTCGAGATTAAATTACTTTTAAATGGGCGAGTTAGAAAACTGAAAATGGATTTTTGAACCAGGCTGTAAACATGTTTATTTCTGCAGTGAAGTTGGTCTTTTTAACATGGGAGTCTATGGGGATTTGCTCTGTTTTGCAGCCCCTAGTGGATGAAGTGAGAACTGCAGTTTTATGCACTTCCGCATAGGCTTCACTTTTAACTGCCGGAGGTTGCCGCTTGCTTTAACCAGGTAAATTTAATTAAAAACCATATCCAAGTTTTTCAAGTGTCTAAATCTAACCTGGAATCTGTGCTGCTGAGCACATTTTCCTGGAAAGATCATTTACCACCACATGGCAATTCAGCCGGACAGTCTTCAAAATCACATTACAGCAGAGTCATCATAAGAATCAGCGTCAAGAATGAAGCATATAAACTGCCAAACATCAGTAAGCATAACTATATGTAAGAGCTTGGGGAAAAAAGAAGCACCTAGATGTAATAAAGTCTTGTGTACACGTCATGGGTAGTAAAAGTAGTTAAAAAAGAAGTACAAAAAGCCTCAAAGGTGCCTCAAAACAGCACATTTTTAGCTAGAGGCTCTTATCACACAAGATTTTCCAGGACAAAGGAAAAAAATAAACAAAAACATAATAAACATGAGACGTCTGTCTCGATCACACACTAAGAAGGGTAATAATAATGACCCTGTGATGGACTGTATGCTACTTTCCAGGGACTACTTTGCCTCTTGCCTGATAGCAGCTATCGGCTCTTGGTCCTTGAGATCATGCAATGGAACAAGCAGTAAATTCCACAGAGAGGCATTTACTGTACGTCTTACAATTTTGGAAGAAGCAAATGGGGAAAAAAAAAAAAAAAGACTTGTCCTGCATCTTCCTCTGAAGCACAAAGCTGCTGAATCCTGTGACGCTGCAGTGGTGACTCCCCACAGAGGGATTTGACCAGTGCGGATGACCACGGGCCAACGGAGACTCATGTCCTTAAACACTGACATCCTGGCTCTTTATATCAGAGACATTATACACCAGCTGTGAAATTGACACATAGTGGCCTTTTACCAGCTCTGACCTTAAGAGCTTTCAATTAAGAGCTTTGCAAAGGTGAAATAATCAGGCTTATTCTCCTTCAGCAGAAGTGCATCTCTCAGCCTTGTGTGTGAGTGGAAATTAATAGTTCCTCCACACTCAAGCAGTTTTGCAAAAACTGTATAAAGAATCTTTATAAAATCCCACTGGTTAAACAGACGAGTTGCATATGATGATGCTTTATTTGGTTAGATATAATAATTATGGTTTTCGTTCATTCCATTCATTTAAATATATCATAACAATATTTGTTTCTTCTGATCATTTTTACATAGAATTTTAGACACACTAATTTTCAAATGGCATGAAAACGGCATACAGTTAAAATTACCCCCAAAATAGCACAAAGTGCACCAAAACAATTCACTGCTGCTCAAGAACTTAGAACCTGGAAGCAAGAACTCAGTAGGAAAATGCACAATGGTTTGATGTTGAATGATCAATGAATGCGGATAAACCACACTTTTTGCTTTTAAGTAAATGAGAGGAAATTATTAAAAAATCCCAAAAAAATTTAGATTTTGAAATTCATTATGTAAAGGAAATAAAATTTTGAACAGATCAATATACAATTTCCACTTCAGTTCAATGCAGCTGTAGACGAAATTGTGTAAATTGCAGTGTTGCACAAAAGTAAGAATTCACTGCATGACAGTATATTGTACCATTTTTAATATAACTTATTGTGTGTTTGATGTCTGACATATTATACTAAAGTGACCAGAAATACCTGCAAAAAATTTACAAAACCAATATTTTCAATTGACGAAAGTTCAAGAAGATTTTATTCTGGGGCTAAATATGAAGATGCAGCTAAACATCTGTTTGTGGATCAACAACTGTCAAAATTTCAAGAAGTAATTGATGTCTTTATGAAGCTCAAAGCAAAATGTGAAACATGAAATGCTTAATATAAATAAAATGCTATTTTGTTCAATAAATTTAATAAAATAGGTCCTTGGCTGTTTCCAATGATGAGGAAATATAAGTATAATACACATTCTGCCAAGATATGAGAAAGATCAGTTTTAAAATCAGTGGTTAATTCAGCAACTCATGTTTTCTGTTTTAAAGTAATCCTTACATCTCTGTTTTCCTTCAGTCTATACATACTATTGTAAATGGGTAAGAAATGGAAAGTATGTAACATACTTTTTCTTCTTTCTTCAAAACAAAGAAGAATTTATATTGATGTATTTTATTGTTTTAATATTTTTTTAAATGATTGAATGAGAAAAAAAAAAAAACAGTTTCTATCGATAGGAAATGCACTAAAATCATTATAAGTTAATTTATTAATGTAATATCTAAAATAATTTAGAATTTAGTCTTACTCATAACTTTGGAAATGTATGCACAGCGGTTCTTCGAGCAGGTACAGTATGAAGGAAAGATTTTCTAACCCTAATATTCTTTCCTCAAACTTCAGTGTCATATTTTGGTAAGCAATCAAATCACCAACAATCCCAAAGGATGTGTCACTTCATGGCGAAACGATGACTGAGAAGAGCTTACTCCTGTCAAATTGCACTGCCTGGCCAGCAACAGTGGCCACTGTTGCCTACTCCCATTAAATTTAACACTGATAGCATCAAAGATCCTCACTGATACAACCGTACTGGCCTCCAGCTTAAGGTTGACTTGAATGATATCTCCTCTTGGCAGGAAATTTAACATTATTTGATTTCCTGGAAGTTTGCTGATGTCACTTTATCTCCTGGGCTGTGAATGTCTTGGAAGAGATATCAGCTGGGAGGAAGTGACAGCTTAAGCTTGTACAAAGTCTTTTCATATGAAATGTACTGTACATGTTTACTGAGGTTTGCCATAACAGTTGACACTGTATGGAAAGACTGCACCCCTGTGTGGATCAACGGCTGTGCTTTGGATGCCGGGCACCTGCTGCAAGCCTCAGAAGGATTTTCCTTCTCATGGTTTGGCCTGTATCAGTGCAATTTTCTAAGTAAAATGTTATATTTAAGCAAGGCGGAGGTGTCATGCTAACTATAGTCTCACCATTCTCAGTCTTGCGAACAGCAATGCATGCCAAAATTGCCGAGTACGTATTTTAGTATCATTTTGGTCAGTGGCACACCTCCAGATTTGTGTGGTCCGTCTCACAAATGATGTATGAGAGAGGGGATAGTTTGTGAAAAGCTCCATCTCTACAGAATTCTACAAAACCATTAAAGCTCAAAATGTCTCTGCTTTACTCAAAGCCAGGACTAGACTAAGACAAGACTAACACATTTTTGCTCAGGACCATTTACCAATGCTGGAGACATGGTGGATTCAGTGCAAACGGCTGTGGCACTATAGGGGCATCACAACTTGTCTGGCATTGACTTGTGCAGTGAGCATGACTCACTCAACATAAGGAAAGTGCCTTTAATTTAGCAAAGTAGGGTGTTTCATGTATGGCCCAAAATAATTCAAGTCTGTGCAATTCTTTGGTAAATGGTGTGGTGGAAATTGGTCAGCTTAGTGTAGTATGTTTACCCTCCCGCACATAGATAATATAGAGGCACTGAGATGTCTGTTTTCAGGCATCTGGCATCTGGTTGATATCACCCTCTTCCACCCCCATAGTGAGGCTTTTATTGTTGAGGGCAGATAGCTGAGGCCCAATAGAGAAGATTACCCTTTAATGGTCTTCTATTTAGACTAGCATAGATTTATGACATGCAATTGACATCCTTTATACAAGTGTTTAAACAATGGTTTAGTCCAGTCCAGGGGTAGGCAACTCTGGTCCTCCAGTGCCACAGTCCTGCAAATGGTAGGAGTTTCTCTGCTGCAACACATCTGGCACACATCAGACCTAATTAGCAGACTTGTGCAGAGCCCAACATCAAACTCTGCACAAGTCTGCTAAGAAGCTATTGATCTGAATCAGGTGTGTTGCAGCAGGGGATCTTATAACATTTGCAAGACTGTGGCACTCAATGGAACCGGAGTCGCCAACCCCTGGACTAGACCCATTTAGATTCCCACCAGACTTCTGGCTCAAATCAGACTTCTGAATGGTCTCTCCAAATTGCAACTTGTACTACTTTGTTCATCTTCTAACTTTGTTCAAAAAACCTTGTAATGTCACTTCAGAACCAGCGTCTTCGTTATTGACAGACTTTTTTCCTCAACAATGGTAAATTGACTTGTACTTATACAGCGCTTTTCCAGTCATGTCGACTCAAAGCGCTTTAGACTACTGGTCACATTTACCCATTCACACACACACTCATACTACACATTCATACCCCAACAGGCACATCCGGGAGCAGCTTTGGCTTCAGTGTCTTGACCCAGGACACTTTGGCATCTTGTCAGGGGAAGCCTGGAATCGACATCCCAGCCGCCCCATTGTCTGAGCTTCCATCCATGACTTAATGTTTACAATAAATCTCCATCAATAACATAATTTCTTGGACAAAAAAAGTAAATGCGTTCATCTCAACTTTGAGATTGGTGAATAAAAAAGAAAAACATTTCTAGAAAGACCAGATCCATGTTTTCATCAGTGGAGGCTGAACAGGCCCATTAGTTATTGATGAGGAATGTCTCCATTGTTCTGTTGCTGTTGTGTGAACCAGCCCTTTTTAATCACTTCTTCACTGCGGGAAGACATTGCACCTTGATGTGACTGCTAATATCGCAGCTGAAAACAGTGTTTAACAGTGCTGACTGCAAATATCTCAAACCAAAAATCTGTATGCAGCACATGCAGTCCAACTTTATGATGACAGGCAAACATGACAGACGGTCTCTTGACGATCTACTTAGTTGAATCGCGCAAATGTGTTTAGCACCTTATAAGAGGAGATAATGATCTGTTGTGCTCAAGAGCCCAGAAGCATGAGAACTGTATGAAATGGAAGAGTACAGACTTTACTTCTCATAAATTGAGCTTCACTTACTTTTCAAAGATTTCTGTTTATTCACTATTTGCAAATGTTGATCATGCCTTCCACAAACAAATAATTCGCATTTAGACATTCAGTGTTTTCCTTCATGAATAAATTATCTTCTCCTCTGAGCTGAAATGGGAGCTCCCTGGAATAAGCTTTTAAATGTTGCCTAATTTATTTCCATCTTGTTGTGTACATATATCTGATTAGTGCTGCTGTAGCACATTAGTACAATAGAGAGGAGAGGAACTCCTGCACAGTCTAGTTCGTCTGTACACCTATTACAGAATTTACACTCATATCCTGCAGCTCTGACAGGAAGTTGTGTTAATGGATATTTCCATATTGCAAACATGGAATATTATTAAATACTGTGATGATATGAATTTCAATAGACTACAAAATCAATTACTTCAGTGTTTTTATGAGACATGCAATCCATTTTCCGGTCTTTGCATACTTTTAGGCGTTTAGCATTCAAACACAGACTGCTTTTAAAGCAAACATGGACAAAAGTAGAATCTCCCTAAAATGGGATGTTGCCCACACTGATCAACCCGATCATATCGTATTATGGGAGGCCACGTCTTCACATGACTTGTTTTTTCCGCATAATATCTGAAAATGAAGTGTGTAAAATAAATTAATTCTCACAACTGCAATGCTACATGCACATTCTTGGTCTCACAATAAAGCATAGACATGAGATTAAAAGTGTCAGAATCAAAATCCGTTCCTGTGTCGAAGGAAATGAAACTGGAACACAAAATTTAAATGGTTTTCTCTGCCTTAAAGAAAACCATTTCAGAATAGTGAAAGCCAGCCGACAGAATCCAAATTCACCTCAGGATAAGTACAGTAATGTCTGGGTAGCTGTGCAAAAATATCTTTTTTTAACAGATGTTTTAAAAGAGGTAATACACAAGTAAATATGCAAGGGACTCTGAAGCTATGTTGATGATCCACAGTTCCTATTAATCAGTCAAAAGAATCAAGACATAGCCACCAGAATTCTCCTTTAAAAACACCACGAGGATCCATACAGAAGTGAATCCAAAAATATTATATCATAGAACAAATTGATGTGTTATTATGAAATCCCCTTTGTCTCTATATCAACCACCAGGACCTTCACTCATCATTTCAACTAAAAGCTGTATCATAAAATGCATAATCAGAGAGTTTTTTTTAGGTGAAATAAAATGTTTGATCAAAAAATGGCAAAAACCAGACGTGGTGATTTGGCTGGTATAAGACAAGAATGAGACAGATACGTATAATCAGAGTTTCTGCCTTCATAGGACACCTTGTTAGTGTAGTTTGCTTGACATGGAGAATAAGCAGAAGCTCTAAAGTTCTCACTGCCGTTCTCATTCCTAGATATGCTTGAGGTTTGAACTGTTTTGCCTGGATGCCTTTACTTGGTGGAAAGCTGGATGTCTCTTCATGATTTAGGTATGCTACATATGAAGACTTGTGCTTCCTACTGTGTTGCATATATCTCATGCCGCCTCCTGTACAGGAGACTCTTGTCAAGAGGAGGTTAAAACATCAGCTGTTGCAAACGTAGGTCATCATTAATCAGCCTTTTGCAATATTAATATCACAAGATTTTGTTGGCTACGGTTACATGTTTTTTAATTCGGAATTAATTATTCTGAATTAAATAAATCATTCTAAATTAAAGTATTCTCCTTCAGGTTTAAGTGGACATTGTAAATCCGAATTGAGGCTTACATGGAAAGATGTTTATTCACCTCTACTTAATTCCACTTTAGATCTGGGGGTTGGGAACGGTTCTGATTGGAGAAGGGGCAGACGTGACACACTTACGTATACCGGAATTAAACAAACTCCCAGTTCATTTTTTTACGGTTATACCACGGAAAACTATATAAGTACCATTTTTTATTCATGTTTAATTTATATTTTTGAAGTACCAGCTCAACATGAGAATACTGTTTCACTTTTTTCAGAAGCTGAGGAGGACAAGAAATATACCAGAGAGAGTACTAGAGACAGGAGGCAGAAGACTGTGTGCATGTGTGTCCTTTCGATGGGACAAGGTAACCAGCATGCACAGAATGGCCGTAATTAACTTGGAGCCAAAGGAATGTTTACGTTTGTGGAGAAATTAATCACTTCGGATTTAAAATGAAAATAAACTAGCCACTTACTTCCGAATTAAATTGAAATCTAAATGATCATGTTCATATGAAGTTAAATGTTAATTTTCATTCATTTTTAAAGCAGATTTAACTTTTATTCAGAATTAAATAGGAATTTAAAACTCCCATGTAATCATAGCATTTGCGTTCTCACAGCGCAGCTCAAAGTGTGTCATGTTGCCATGTAGTTTCATTACTTCCCACAGGATTTATACAAGCTCAGTTCTGTTCTAAACCATGTTAAACCAGACTCTGGCTTATTATTTGAAAAAGGCATCAGAATTTCTTTTAAATAAGAAATTTCAAAAGAGAAAAACGAAAAGCCTGTAAATCTTGGCATGAAAGAAGATGCCCCTGGGTGCAACCAAGACACTAGTTATAAAGCTCCCATGGGGTGATGCAATAGTGCTCATTCTGTTATGTATTTGGGGGGTAAAAGTTACTGTGAGTCACTCATCCTATGAGGTTTGGAATAAATCTGGCTTCTTCCCTGACAAAAAGAAACTTTTGGCTTTAGCATTCCTTCACAATTTAGATGCTGAGTGCCTTTTCTTTTCCTAATATGATTGATTTTTTTTTTTTATTTGACACATCATTTTCTGATTCTCATTGATCATCTGGTCACGATTACTGTCAACACACAATTTTTCTTTATTGTGTCTCCAAGGTTTCCACACAGCACAGGGAAAAGATGAATGCCATGCCAGTTATTTCCTTTTGATCACCAGTGTTCACCTTGAGGCGTTCGCCATCTGATTCATGTTGAGACAACAGGAATGAAATATTTTCCCGTTTCTTTCCCCTTTGGGAATGACAAATTTGATACTCACTCTGGCAAAAGGATTTTTGCAGCCATTTGATGAATTCAAATGAACAAGCAGAATTCAGTTTGGATAAGGACACAATCAGTGATAATGATAGGCCAGGAGGGGGTTTTGGTTTTTTAGCAAATACTTTCATGTCAAAACCAAGTAAAAAATACTCAGTATCGAATAAGAACATGATGTGATTTTAGAAATTATGTAATTTTTTGCCAGGTCATGTTTAAAACTAGACCAGTGTCTTTTTATGTTTCCACTGAAAGATTTGGGCTTAGTTTTAATCGAGAAAATATTCTACCTTTCGTTGATCTCTACCTTTTTACCCTTCTAACGCTCCACTGACTTGTTAGAGCAGAGGAAGCCTCAGGAGGAGCTGAAATGGCTTAACAACCAAGAAAAAAGGCCCAGATGCTCAATGTTCAGGCTACTTGAAAATCAACATATCTACTAAAGAAGAAGCAATCAATTCAGGATGTGTTTACAGATGGAATAATCCCAAATTTCCCCATTTTACTGCTGGAAAGATGCTTGATTGTGTATTGTACACCAGTGTTATGTGAAATGCTGTCTGCAATAAACAAATAGAGGTTTTGGAGGCAAGATAGCGATTAGTGGGAAAACAAACTGATGATGTACCAGTATTTTACACATGACCGACAGAAAGTGGTTTATAAAAGGGAAATATCCAGTGAGGGGCAAACAAGAGTGCTCTGTTGGGGTCAGAGTTAGTGGAGAATCAACCGACAGTATCTGAAATAACCACTGGTTCTACTTATAATTTACAGTACTGTCTTGGAGCAGGGATACATTAAAACCTGTGGGATTGTGTGACTAATAAATAATGGATGATGGATAAAGCAACTTATAAACAACGTTCATATTTCTTTTTGTTTCTCATTGTCTTTAAATGAGCACAAAATTTGAGTCAACATCTAGATAAAGTGAAACTTGCAGGTTTTCACTGATCAACAGACAAAAGATTGTTGTTAGGCATGAATTCCGCTTTGGGATGCAAATTTTCTGCCTCCTGACGGTTCATTTCATTTCATGTGTGGTTTTATAATAAAACGTGGCACTGTGTGCAAAAGATGACTGATGTGGATTGAACTGGATGATGCTTTATTATCACCTGAAGGGAAATTCTGTTATTGCAATATTAAACTCAAGAAATCAACCAGCACAAAATAAAATGAATGAAAATCTGCTGTCAAACTGTTCAAAAGTTCTAAGAAAAACAGGGAAAGATGGATCTCCAGGGATGTTCGGAGCTTGGGAACAGCTGAGCTGAGGATGTCACATGAAGCTTCAATAGAAACCCTGATTATTGTCTCAGTAGACAAAATGGAAGGACACCGTCGCTCCTGTGCTTCAGTATCTGAGTGTAATCTGCTCTTTCATAGTAATACTTAAATTACACCATCTAGTTGTCAAAGGGATGTTGTGTAATGTTTTCTACTGTTTACTGGCCAAAATCGATGTCTGCATTTATGTTTTATCATTGGTGTATTACGATCTGACACATTGTTGTAAGTGAAGAAGTTTAGATTTGTTTACAAAGCAATGGGTAAGGCATTTAGGAAGCACCATAGCACTCTGCCATCCAGAAACTACAGCTGCTGGAAAGGGACAAATGGCACCAACCAATTAAGAATGTGTGTTCCCAGCAAGCCAGCACACAGCAATTGTGACACCAGAGAAGGAGATCAGCAAACAAGGCTTATAATCCCCTTTCAGCCTAAAGTTACCTTTTTATATCATTTTGTAAGGCAGTGTTGCTCGTTACGAAACCCAGCATAGTAGTAGGACCTGATTAAATACATGTTGTAGCTACAGAAGTGTATGTTTATGTGGTTTGAGTAGCTTTCAAAGACACATGCAAATTTATCACGCAAATTCTGGCTTCCAACCGGCTTTTCCAGGATTGGAAGCTGGCGTTTACAAAGTATCTGAAGACATGGTTTCAGTATTGTCTACACGTTTCATGGTTTGGACATTTTATGTCTTTTGGTGTTGTTTCCTGTTTTATTTTGTAGTTTTTCCTGTTTAGCTCCTCTGTGTATTGTAGCCTGTTTTGCTTCCTGTTCATAAGCTCACCTGGTTTGATTTTTCTGATTCATTTCACCTGTTCTTTTTTCGTCCCTCGGTGTATTTATACTCTTTGGTTCTAAGTTTCCATTGTCAGATCTCCTGTATGTTATGTCTCCATCCTGTCTTCAGTTTAGTCTTTTATTTTGAGTTAAATCATGTTCCTGCATCTCATCTGCATCATGCCTCTCTGCCCTGCATTTGGGTCCCCACATCTTCAGTAACCTTGACAACATGGTGGCTACGGGAAGCAAAGGCAGAAAGATTAAAAGTCAGCAATCAGCTTCAAACAGTTACATTAAAAACTGATGACAAAGCCAGAAATCTGCATGTAGTCCTGGACTCAGACCTGAGTTTCAGCAGTCACATTAAGACAGTTGTGAAGTTGCCTTTTTTTACTTGATGAACATATCAAGATGAATGTTTCAGCAGGATTTAGAAAAACGTGTCAATCGAACAACTGCCATTAGTCCAGAACACTGCTGCCAGAGTCCTCACTAAGACCAACAAAGTGGATCATATAACTCCAGTCCTCAGAGCTTTACACTGGCTTCCTGTCTGTCAAAGAACTGACTTCGAAATCCTGCTGTTAGTTTAAAAAGCCCTCTCAGGTCTGCAGGGTCAAACCCCTTTTCTGTTCCCAGAGTAAGAACTAAACATGGAAGCAGTTTTTATGCTCCACATGTGGAACAAACTCCCAGAAAACTGCAGGTTCCTGAAACTCTCAACTGCTTTAAATCAAGGTTAGCAACTTTTTTCTTTGTTTGTTTTTTTGCCACCTTTGATCAAAATAGGTTCTCACTCTGCAACTTTTATTTTATGAAGTGAAATAAAAAAAGAAAAATACTTTATTAATCCCCAAAGGGAAATTCAATATTGTAGCATATAATAATTAACTTGACGAGGTCTTGTTCCGGAGGCTGATGGCTGCTGGCAGGAATGATCTTCTGTATCTTTCAGTCTTACATCAGACCTGAAGAAGCCTCTCACTGAACACACTTTGTTGTTTCTTCACTGTGTTGTGGAGAGTCAGTCATGGCGTTGATGTCGTCTCCATGAGGTTCACAGAGGACGTTCCAGTCTGTAGCCTCAAAGCCTCCTCTTAGAGCATCTTCAGCTTCAGCAGACCAGATTTTGATAGTCTTTGTGAGGACTGGTTGCTGCTGAAAGATGGGCTTGTAGGTGGAGCTAAGAAGAACCAGATTATGGTCAGATCTTCCTAAAGGAGGCAGGGCAGAACAACTGTATCCCTTTTTCATATTTGCGTAAAATAAGTCCAAGATCTTATTTTCTCTGGTGGAGCAGCTGACAAACTGCTGGAACGTTGGTAGAGTTGGAGAGAGGGAAATGTTGTTGAAGTCTCCGGAGATCGCCATGAATGAGTTTGGATGCTGTGTTAGTAGCTGAGCAACGACGGAGTTGATGACGTCACAGGCTGTGTCTGGTGTTGTACCAGGTATTATATAAACCACAACCAGAATAACACAGGTAAACTCTCTGGGTAAATAATATAGACGGAAGCTCACAGCTAACAGTTCTATGTCCCTTGTGCATATCTTCTCCTTGACAGTAACATGTCCAGGATGACACCAACGCTTGTTAACTAGCACTGCAATTCCACCAACCTTTAGCTTTCCGCTGTGTTGTCTACTGCGGTCTGCACGGACCGTTTTAAAGCCCGGTACAGACATATTACAGTCAGGGATGTGTTCATGCAGCCATGTCTCGGTGAAGCACATAATATTGCACTCTCTGTATTCTTTCTGAGACCTTGTTAGCATCTCGAGCTCATCCGTTTTGTTAGCTAGCAATCTCACATTCCCCATTAAGACGGTTGGGAGAAATGGTTTAAATCTCCATCGCTTTCTCCGCTGTGTGACTCCCGCTCTGCAACCTCTTCTCTTTCTTTTCAACTCCATTGAGATTTGATGTGTTTTTTTCACTGATAATCCTGATTTGGGAGAGGTTAATCAGTTGATCCCGATTGTAAACAAGTCTTTCGTTGCCATGGACACTCATCATAACAAGTCTTGAAAGAGCCAAAAATATGCAGAAAAATCTTCATTGCAGCACACTCCCCAAACCGGGGGGTGTTATTGTTTCCAGCTACCTGCTGTAATGTCATTGTGTAAAGCCCTTTGAATTGATCTGTTCATGAAATGTGCTATACAAATAAACTTGCCTTGGCTTACTGTTGTTACTCCAGGTGTCTTAAAAGATGAGGTGTGAGAATGTTTAGTAGTTTAAATGCAATGCAGATGGGAGTATTTCTTACACAATGTTCACAACAACACAACAATACCTTTTCCTTTATTCCACAGTCTCTGTCTACTTTTTTATCAGGTGGAGTCGAATATGTTCCTTTAGACATGAGCTAGTGAAACAAAGAATGATATATTCCCGATTACAGTATTCTGGATATATTACTTTTGTACTCATCAGTACTCAGGTTCAAATATATACAGTTTAGTATGTCAGCTTCTTTGAATTCCAGGTCATTTCATCCATATGTATATGATCCAGTTTTTACTACACAAAATTCAAGAATACAGTAATTTTTTTTACTTAATCCACTGTAATAAAATTCATCATTGTGATTTTCCAGGTAGCTTATGTTACATTAACTTTACTGCAGTTTTAACTTTACTGAGTTTTTATGGTGATATTTCTGTTTCAGCACAGCCTGAACATTTCTAGCCAACAACAGAGGTTTAAGACGTGATTTTGTTTGGATAAATGTGACCGATGATAACAAAAAGAGCAACGCTTAAAGTCTCTCAAAATGGGAAGAAAGCAATCCTCAGTTCAGTGAACCTTGAAAAATCCATCATTTTCTGTGGATTTCAATCTGAAATGTCAAGATGTCAATCAATAACATGAAGCCGATCCGCAGCGTGTCACAGAATTATCTCAAGCTCGTCAATTCAGAATTTGACAAATCGATTTTTATTTCAGACACCTAACAGAGACACAGTAGTTGTATGGTTTTATTCATGTGAAATACCATTCCACACAAAGAACATCTGGCGAAAACATGAACAGATATCACATATTCAATAAGTTTTCTCACTTTTTTTTTTCTTTTGCAAGGACACGTATGAAAGTGTCGTACAACGCAAAAAAAACATTCAGCAGACTATCAACGTGTTTGTACATTTTTTTTTCTATCTGTAAAATAAAATAAATAATTTTGAATATTTGCTCTGGTTATAGACAATAGAAATGCTTGATTTTTTTTTTTTTTCATGTATATGCACAATACCGCAACCCCAAGACATAAGGCAACATATCAAATTAGTATAACTTTATCCCACATGGAAATGTTCCTTCATTGATGACTAAGACATTTTCATTCACCCTCTGTTAATATTCTATTCCATTACATCAAAATAGATAAATTCTCGATCAAGTTATTGTTTGTTAAAACTATTCCTGGAGATGGATAAACAATCATGGAGGTGAGTTGTTGTGCGCTGCAGCACATCTTAAAGTGCAAAATGGAAACAAAAGTATTAGTTAATAACTTGTCTTTTCACTTATTTTTTCTGAGCGTGCTTTCCACAGAGCTTTTTTTTGTTTGTTTGTTTTTTTTTTTTTTTTTTGACAAATATCTGGGATGAGTCGCATAATTCTCACCCAGCCTGGATCTGGACAGTAGAATAGGCTCATTTTGGCACAGACTGCTGCCAACAGAAATATATTCAGAGTGTGTGAATAATTTTGTGTTTTGGTTAGATTTGTCTCAATTTTAAAGGTGTTGTGAGTGTTTTTTTTTTTCTTCTATTTTTACTTTTTCAGGCCTTCCAGATATATTTTTGCCTGTCTGAGACATTTTTTAAATAGATCAGAAAAAAAAAAAAAAATCTTTCCTGATGAAGTCTCAATACGATAACACTAATTTAGAAAAGCCTCCATAAGACTCTCTGGTTCTTTGGTTTCTCCTCAATTAATTCTCCTTAATTAATTTTTCATACGATTGTTTTTGACTCATTTTACTTCTCGGTTTGCCAGTTTTCTAATCACAGATCCCTCCGGAGCTTTGGTAATGTTGGGATATATGCACAGTCGATGCAGGAAGTGACAGACGTCGCCCAAATGCATGCAGATAAATCTCAACTTCCAATTAAACTGATCTTGTGCTTCACAGATATTTATATTTTATTGCAATGTTTTACAGTATTTGGCCCCCTTCAGACTGAATATTGTACTTCTTTTTTTAACATCAGAGCTAAGGGATATTGTCTTTTGCCAAAACTGGAATTTAGGTACTATAAAAAAAATTCTGCTAAGAATTAGTAGGTCCACTAATAACGGAGATTCATCTGTCTGAAAAAGCATAGTGAGATGTTTATTTTTACATACAGTTATTGCTCTCCAGCAACATATTCAGTTGGGGGAAACACAGAAAAAGTACATTCCTTCATTTTTGCATCACCACTACCAAGCAGATCAGTTTAAATGCATATTTCATAAATGGTTGAGTGACACTTCTCTAAGATATTTACCGTCCTGTGGTAGTGAGAGATGATCAAGCCCCAAGCAAGGCAAAACATCCATAGCTTAGCTAGCATATATGTGTGTGTGTATGTATGTATGTATATATATATATATATATATATATATATATATATATATATATATATATATAAAATCTTTTTTCATTTACGAGCATATTCTAAAGCAGCCCTTCTTTTTCATGCAGTTAGATACTTCCCTTTTGTTATACCTTGCAACATACACCTTGCTCACAGTTGTCATGAACTGATTTCAAAACAGTTGTGTTACACAGTCATATGATAACTACATTGATAAGAGCTATTACAAATGTGTCAAGACGACAGTATAAATCCATGCATTTCATGCATAGATGATGGTAATCCTCTGAGGCCTGCAGAGCAGAGAGTTGATTGCGTGTTCAGCCACTTTCCAGATAGTTACCATTCCATTCAGACCTCAGCACCCTCCTTCCAAGATCTGTTAACCTTCACCCTGCTCCATCCAGCTCAGACTGAAGCTCTGCAGATGGTGCATGTGTGAAACTGCATACACAGTCACATGCACATCCCTGCAAACCTTCCCTATTATCTGCGTCTTACAAAGCTGTTGGTTTTTTCCAAGTGGTCTTTGAACAATGTTGCACAGTAGAGCACCACACTCTCCAGACCTTCCGCATAAGACATTTTCCAAACTCAGTACATTTTCTCCAATGTTCTTACAATATCTCACTGATACTCCCTAGTTTTATAATAAACCACATGGCACACTGGACAAATACAAAACTGGACAGTCACTACACTTCTCTGTATAGCTGCCACCATACTGAATGCAACACTGCTCAATGCACATAGCTAATGAGTACTTGATAGGATTGATATGTACTGTATCGTCAGCTGTCCCCTATAAACACACAGCTGTCTTTCTATATGTGAGGTCTTTTTTGTCCGTGAATCTGTCTGTTTATCTCTGTCTCCCAGACAAAATCCTGCGCACGTTGTGTCCTTAGTGGCTCCAGTTGCTCTGCAGTCATCAGTTGTTCTGATTCGCAGCCGTGATTGTCTGTTGTTTCCTTTTTTTTTTTTTAATTCTTATGTTCTTTTTTTTTTTTTAGCTCTTTTTCTTCAGTCATTTGTCCATAGGATAGCCTTTAGGTGGAGGTCAAAGCCAGAAAAATACCACGGCTCCTATTTCATGCCACTTCGCAGCACCTGGTTGGCCGCGATGAGCATGACGCTGATGATGAACGCAATGGCAAAGGCGCATATCAGGCTCTTGCGTACACAGGTTTGCTTGACTTGCTGCGTTGGGCTGGAGCCTGGGAAAAAAAAAAAAAAGGAGGACACTGAGAGAAAAAACCAATACCTAAAGGTCCACTGAATGTTATTTGTTTATTTATGCTTGATTGATATCTTATATTAATTTCCTAAATGAAGGAACCCATCGCAAAACTTTCGAATGACTTAAATACCATAATAAAGAATTAATGTGGCCAGGAAAATTTGTTTTCACACCTGTATGCTACGTAACTCCAACTAGATTGAAATGTTGATTGAAGGTGTGGAACAGCAAACAAATAGATTAGTACATGATTGGCATTTTAAGTGATTCTCAGACAAAAGGTGTAAATAAACCTGCAGAATAACCACATTAGACACCAGCTGGAAACCTCAGGAGGATGATAGCCGTTGGAGAAAGAGAAGAAACTACACCTCATTTTCTCCCCCAGATAGAAGCCATTACATTTTTTTCCTGTTTGAAATTATCTTCCTTTTAAAAACGATCTGGTTTTGAATCATCTTTTTACCCCCCAGAGGTTTTCTGGCTGGAACATACCCCTTCGCGCTCTGAAGTGTTTCTCCCACAAAAGAAGAGATCTCCTCTTTTGTAAAATGAACAATTAGCATTGAAGGCATCCTTCTGTAAATTGGTCGTTAAAGGAAAATTCCTCCTTTGAGACACAGATTTGCTCTACTCTGAATTACACTTAACTTATATAAAGCAGTGTCATGCACTTATTTTTTTCTTTCGCTGCAGCAGTTTTCCCTGCACCGAACTGTACTTCTGTTCCAGTTAGGGGTTTCCTGTGTCTCAAATGAGCCCTAGAGAACAGGATTTTCCATGAGGTCTGTGTAGGTGGATGGAACTGCAGCACTCGTAGTAATTTCTTATGAGTGAAAACTCTGAACATAAAGAGAGAACAATGCTGTGGTTTCTCATATTAGGGTGTGCATAGCAGTGACTGAAGCTGCAGGCACTTGTGTACTTGTAGGAGCTCTGCCTATGAGGAGTTTTTAAATGAAAATCCTAAAATGACACATTTTCATGATTAAAGATATTATTTAGTGATGTTCAACTGTGGAGCGATGTTTTTGAGATCAGTTTAGTCATTCGCAACATACATGTCAGTGTATGACGAGTGGGAACCATGCACAGGAAAAAAAATAACAGACCGACACAAACAGCATTTATAAGATCAAATTAACTAAAGTCTTAATTATTTAAAAAAAACATCTTTACTTCCAGCTTTAAAAGGTGTAATAAAAACTGTGTTTTTTGGAGAGACACAAACAAAATGTTCAAATTTAAGCTTAATATTTTTTAACTAATGGTGTGCGGTGTATCAGGAAACTGGTCAGCTGGAGAACTAAAGTCGCAGGTTAACTAGCTACATGAAATGAGCTGTATCGGAAAAATAAGTGTCCCTGCTGAAACACTCGTATCTGGAATTTGTTCATACTTTCAATATAACTCATAATGCCATGAGGGAAAGTAGCACCTCTGGAATATGGCATGAGGGACTTACGACTCTCACATGTTCAAGCTTAAAACTATGAAAGCAGCAGAGGGTGGATGGAGCAGCAAAGTGCAGTCCTTTCACACATGTCAGACGAGATGGAGACCAATGTCTTTCCCAGTAAAACTGTCACTTTTCTTTCCTCCTGTTGGGTTCATCTGAACACACTGACATTTCTTTGGGAAAATTAGTGTTTGAGGTCGTTTTCAAGGTTGCCATGGCTGCATATATTCTTCCATCCATCCATTTTCTGCTGCTTATCCAGAGTCAATTAGCATGTAATCATAAGAAAACTATTTTATTTCCTGGTTGGCTGTTGCATCATTTAGTTTGAATCACAAAAACCTTAAGGCATCTTTACAATGTTTTCACAACATGACCATCACCATTACTGAAGCCGTTTTTACTTTTAAATCTTGGGGCTGGGATGATACGCTTTTGTCCCGATTCGATTCGATTCTGATTATTTGGATCCTGATTCCATTTAAAATGCAATTCTCACAATTCTAAAACTTTTTTTTTTTTTTTATTAGTCGTTATTCTTGATTTCAATTAGGAAAAAACAACACAGAGCCAGACCAACATTCTGATGCTATAATGCCCAAGAAGACAAGTAAAGATCAACAAAAACAATAAAAATGACAAAAATGTTATAATGCATTATTTTTTTTATCAATTTAGGGGGGAAAAAAAACTAGTTTTTTACAAAAAAAATTATTTTTAAATTGTGAAGCAAGAAATCCCAATTTTTTATTTTTAGATTTGATTTTCCCATCCCTATTAAAAACACGCTACAGAACATTTTTCCCGTCATGTGCCGCCTATCAACAGCTAATTTGGCGTCCATCTTGCATCCTACCTGACCTATGAGCTCTCTTCTGCTAGAAAAAGTTATTTTACAATGCTTCTGGTTTTGTCCCCTTCTCTTTTGTAATATTCTTGTTTCCTTGCTGAATAAGTGGCGGAGCACTTTCAAAACAGCCAGTGTGTTTATATCAAATTTCAAACATGTGGAGAGAAACTCTGCTGCAACGTCACTCAACCTCCTGAATGAAAAAGTTTCATAGTGTCAGTTTCTCAGCCTCGGGATGCTGCTGGGCAGAAATGCACATGATAGATGTCACTGTGTCATCAAACAAGTCCAGAACGCAGAGTTTTAAGGTCAGAAAGTTACGTAAAGCATCTTTAACAAACAGTCCATACAGTCTTTGAACTATATAATCATGTTTACTTTTGTCTAACAAGAAACAGTCTCCAAGGAAAGACGGCTGTCAAGAGACCATTCCTAAAGAAGGAAATGAGGGAAAAAGACCAAATGACACAAGAATTGGAGTGAAAGTCAAAAGCAACAGGTCCTAAAGTGATAAAATCTCATCAGAGCCTGGACCTCAGCATTACTGATGCCGTTCAGGATCCTTTTCAACAGCTTTGAAATGTGTTTGAATAAACCCACAGATCTATTTCCCTAAAGAAAACCACACTGCAGCTTATCGAAGATGGTTCAGGTTTTGTTGAAGAATAAATGTGATCAGATTAAAGACTGACTTTCAAGCTCATTTTGTTTACCTTCAAGCCTGTTTTCATGCACATTTGCATGTTTCTGTAAATAACTGCTCCCTCTGTTTATCTGGTGATTTATCAAGAAGTCAGGACTTGCTACAGACTTTAGCAAAGTACAGGATATGTTTAAGTTAGTCGTATGTTTACTTTGAGGATTCTGACCACATCAAATGTCTCACACATGCATAACACATAAAAAGAAATGTTAAATAAACAAAGGTTTCATCCTTACTGTCTATATCCACCTGGCAGTCCTCTGGGTTCTCTATGTGATTCTCCTCTGTCATAATGATGTTCTCGATGTCTTTCATGGAAAGATGATCACAGAAGGTGTCATACAGAAGCCTCTTCAGCTCCTCCACTGTCAACTTCTGCATGTCACACTGGAGATGCACACATACACACACACACACACATAACAGCACATTAACATGGATGTCAGCTGGCAGACATACACAAAACATGCCCCACTCACATGAATGTCACATTAACACAACACACAGATTATATTTTCACAGTGCAGCTGGTGTGTTTGTTTTTACTGATATTGGAAACTCTCATCATGTGTTTAAAGTCTGTCTTCAGGCCTTAATTAGTGAAAACTCATCTCTCCACTTTAAAATTGGAAATGTATATCTGGTAGCTTTTCGTCTGTGCTTCTTATAGCTTAGCTACATCTTTGCATCTTTGGTAAAGGATGGGAGCTAGTAATGGTGACTCAGGAGGTAAAGTAATGGCATTAACTTTCCCAGTTCACCGACTGACAAAAAACTAATCTCCATGTTAACTTCTTAACTCCACTAATTAGCAACTTTTTTATAGTAGCATCCAAGTCACCACTTTTATTTTTTCATTGTCTGGAACAGCTGAGAGATTTGAGCTCTGTTGCCGAAATGGCTGCAAGTCCTTATGATGCATTTAAACTGCAACGATTGGCTCTGCGGTTTTGCTGCTTTTTTGTTTTGTTTTGTTGAGTTTTGTTGTGCTCTCCTGTTTCTTTCTAATGTGACAGGCTGTGCTCAGTGTCTCTCACTCTGTGGAAAGAGCTATTAACTTCGGCTGGTGCTGAAAAACTCAGCAAGAGCAGAGAAACATCATAGTTCAAAATGATAAATCTATAAGCTATAATAGTGAGGCCAACAACTGTTGTTTTGTTTGTTTGTTTGGTTTTTTTTGTTGTTTTTTTTTAATCCATAAAATTAAAGAGGAAACAATCAGTGGATAAAACAATCCTGCATTCAAAACTAAAAAAAAGGGAACCCTGAGTAAAATATTGTGATTATAAACTTCACATCCACTTAATTACAAATACTGCAAATGAATGCAACTAAACATTTGTTTTCCAGGGGCCACTTTTATGTCCCCATAATATAACCATATTTTACCAGCAATAAAAACTGAGCAAAAATGGCTTGACCTGAATCCATGATGTTTTAACATCATTGTCAGATATTTGTAATTGAATTGAATAAAGATAATACTAACAGCTTGTTTTTGTTTGTTTTGTTTTTTTGTTGTTGTTTATTTTGGGTTTATTTTCTTAAGAGAAAAAAAAAGGGAAATCTATTGGCATTGTCTAAAATTCAAAATGAATTATTTGAATAAATCTCTGTATGAATCTTTGTGGAAAATTGTAATAAAATATTTAAGTAAAAAAGAAAATAATCTGTTCCTGATTGGGACCAAAGCTGCAAATAAAATCCCATTCACAATATCAGTCAGGGATGTGTGCCGGTCTGGACGGCTCATATGTGTTACTCATTTTGAGCTCAGCCTGAGCCGAGCGAACCAGCGTGACCGGAGGCTCTTTGTGATCAATCCAGCAGCACATGATTGATACGACTACTGCGTCCTTTATATAATATTATGTGAGTGAAGCTATGCAATCTGTGCAACTCTGCCTCAGGGAACCTTGACTTTCCAAGCATGTTTTTTTTTCTTGATCCATTGGATGCACCAAAACTTCCCACAAATCCCATCTTTCATACTCAGCATGGTGCCTTGCTGTCTGACACACACTCCTGTGATTGCATCATGTAACTACAACAGAGGCAGCTCTGGCAAAGACTTTATCCCACTAATTGTCAAAGTGAATGGTTGAATGTCTAATGATGATGTCTGTAAATGAATTAACATCTACTTTACATGAAAGTTGACAATTATAGTCTAAGTCACAGGGCTGGTATAATATCTAGTTCATCCTTTTAACCAGCCATGATATGATTTACCATATAAACAAGCTTTCATGGGAATTTTTAATGATTCTACAGTAAGAGTTGAACTTCACCTGTGGCTTAGCCTGTCTACATTATTTCTAATAAGCAGGAAATAATGAGCACCTTCCAAAATACTGAGTCGAAGTCAGTGCCGTTGAACTTGTCTGGTAATCCGGCTGCTGTCAGCTTTGGACCCAGGAGAGTAACAAACTCCTCAAAGTCCACCTGGCCATCACCTGCGAGGAAAAAGGACAGTTGGTATTCATTGTTGCCAGATTCACTGCCTCCTGCAGTCCACTTTGGTTGGTGAAAAGTTTTTGTATTATCTTTTCTTTTGTTGTAAACAGACAATAGAATCCAAGCTGTGAGTCAGCCTCACCGTCCATGTCCAGTCTCTGGATGATGACTTCCAGTTCCACCTCATTTGGCATGTAGCCCAGGGAGCGCATGGCCATGCCCAGCTCCTGCTTTGAGATGAACCCATTTCCATCCCGATCAAACACTTTAAAGGCTTCACGGATCTCTGCAGAAAAGACACACACACCAAAGCACAAGCCAAGGTATTACTGTGAATCAGGATACGATAGAGGGAATTTTTCTCTGCACCAAAGACGTATTTGTTATGCTGTATCAATGCCTGAGTCATACATACATGGGGGAGGGCAGCTCTAGAAAGCAAATTCCACCAGTAAACTAAAGAAAAAAGAGCCAAACTGAAGTGACCGAGGGTTGAGATCAGGACCATGTGTACGTGCCAAACCTTTGCATATTATTCCATTGGCTGCCGGAAGGTGAAAAAGCTTGATGCCAAATCTAGCCAAAGTAGAATATTTTCGGCTTCAACAAAAGATTGCGTTTTGAGTTGAGTTTTAAAAGGTCCTTTATTTCAGCTAACACAAACAAAGGAGAATAATTTACATGTACAACAGCCAAAGGGGAGCCGGAGGAGGGGACCAAAAACTGAAAACCAAACAATTCTCCGTAAGAACATTTTGCAGACCCCAAAGATCCACAAATTCCTCCAACCAGTTTGTGGGCTTAAAAAAATTAAATTCCACCCTGAGCCGAGCCGCCAATAGCCTGGTGAAAACCAGGAGAGCATCTTCTGACCCTTGACCTTTGATTCTGTTCCTTCTGGTCTTCCAAATGGCCAATTTAGCCTCACCAAAGATCAGGTTTAACAGTGAGTGAACAGATTTTCTGCACGCTGTGTACTGAAGACCAAAAATAAAATAACAGAGAAAACTGTGCCCCAAACCTCTGAACCAAACTGCTCAGAAGTTCGAACAAACCTGTCAGCCATGAACATCGTTTCTGACTGGGAACCAAAAGGACACCCAGGCCTTGTGTTTGGATTGAGGTGTGGCTATGGCCCCATGTACAACCCTCCACTGAAGGTCTCCAGACCGTTTATCAATGGGGTGTTTGTACAGAGACTGCCAGCATACCCCAAGGGACGTCCCATGGCCAAAAAACTCAGTCCACCTTCAACAAAAGATTCTAATGGATGGATTTCCAAACTTTCCAGTAATTTCTTAGAAAGTCAAAGGAATGACAAGGCTTAAGGTAGCTCTATTATGCACATTTCAGTCTAATTTATTTTAATATGCAAGTCCAGAAGGGTGAGAAATAATCAAGCAAGCAAAACCAAGCAAACCCCTTCATTCATTTTGTACTGATCCTCAAAGATCAGCCTCTGCCAGAAACAAGCGAACAGAAAAGCTTCGCCCTACGTCCTGCCTGTGGGCTCCGTCTGCTCCACAGCACAAGGATGGTTGGTGCTCAAGAGTAATAAAGAGATTTTAAATCTATGTTTTGCTGTTGGAAATGCCAGTTTAGCTATTATTTAAGCCTTGTTTTGTAAAGTTATTTGCTTCTGGGTTTAGATCATCTGTTCTTGATGTGTATTTAACTCATGTGTAAGCTGATGTGTT
Organism: Telmatherina bonti; assembly: GCF_933228915.1. Classification (NCBI taxonomy): domain Eukaryota; kingdom Metazoa; phylum Chordata; class Actinopteri; order Atheriniformes; family Telmatherinidae; genus Telmatherina; species Telmatherina bonti. The sequence goes on along the minus strand of NC_136611.1, from coordinate 9,389,225 downwards.
AAATTAAACCCATCCACTTCATACAGGCAATTTTCCAAGTTTTGCTTCCCTGCTAATGATGATTGTTTCCTTTTAGTTTCCCTGACTTCACAGCACTGTGATGCTTCACACTGAAGATACTCTAGCATTGCTCAGAAGTGATAAACTGAAGTAAGTGATCATGACTTCATGAATGTTTCATCAGCTCCTTTTAAGATAAACAGAGGATGAACCGGAGGCCACAAACCTGTCAAGATAACGTCACCTACAGCGTCGTCTGTAAAATTCAAAGCATATCTAAATTTCACCGAAACAACGTTGCACTTCTGGGAAAGCTTTGAACTCTGTGAAGTCCAGCTCAAAAGTGCAGTTTCAAAGCGGAAAAACATGCTCTTATATTTACAGAGCCACAGAAAACAAGAGAAATCTGTTTGTTCGTCCTACCGCACTCTTCCTCCTATTTATTTCCCAAGAGGGATGGAATCACTTCATTTACATGCAAGAACAGACTCTAGTATGTCACCTGTAATATCAAACTTGTCACATCTTTGTTTCATGATCGGTGCTTAAAAAGCAGAGCTGGGGAGGAATCTTTAAAAAAAAAAAAAAAAAAAAAAAAAGAGTACATGTAGGGACGTTTTTCACTAAACTGTAAAGTTTCAAAGAAGAAGAATCAAACTTTCCTGCTTGAGTCAAATTCTGGCTTTGCAAAAATATCCACTGAAATTAGGTATTTTCTAGATTTTTATAGATAAACAACAATAATCTCAGTTTTTGATGAGAAAAAGTGAGAATTTTTAATGAATAATTAAATTAAAAAACATGATGTAAAGGCTGTTATATGAGCAAATTGCTTATTTAAATTGCCTCTTTTCCTCAGTCTGAAGGCAATTAGGCACCATTAAGTTTTTAAAAAAAAAAGAAAAAGGTAGTTTTTGACAAACTTTATGAATCTACTAGAGACCTGAAAGTCGTGTAAGTGGGAACGGCTGCTCTGTTGATTTACCGTCGTGTCAAAACTGCAACAAATGGCTAAGCCTCTAGCCGAAAACTACAATGTGTCAGTTTGACAAATATTTCAGCTGGAAAACAAAATCCGAAATATCAATGATGGCAGGAAACGGTGTCTTATTCTGTGCATGATGTTGGAGCACAACTGCAGGAAATAGTTTATCATATTCAAGCACATGTCAATGGAACAGACGCTATGCCACAGGGACAGAGATACCTGGCAATCATGTATTACAATGGATTACATCCAATTTATAAAGCCCTGCAAAGTGACAGTCACTGCAGCTATTTCTCTACCTGATTTTTGTTACAAGATGTCTTCCTGCCAGCGTAGTTTGAATCATGGAGAGCCTCCAGCTGTGTTTATTTCCCTTCCCTGGGCGGGATCATATTGTTTATAGAATAACAATACCTCAGTATCCACCTGAGGTCCTCGCTCCATCTGTTTACCTTCAAAAGACAGGCTTTCATATGCTTTCTACAAATCATGTTACTGTCATGCAGGATGCAACCACAAACCTGAATAAGGAGCCAAATGGGTTGAATGGTTTCATTGTACATTTCTCTTGAAAGCCTCTTTTGATTGATCACGGGCTGAATTGGGGAAAACAGCCAAATTGTCTCTTGGTGTTTAATAAATTTGATGTAAAAAAATGTGTTCTGTTACAGAAAACTGCTACAATATGGATGTCAGTGGTGGTGCACTGTTACACAGAGCTGCGATGCTGTGCTGCATCAGCCAGACAAACTGCACACAGCTTAACAAGACCAAAACATAACCAGACAAAATAAATTATGCAATTCCACATAAATCCATGTTTTCAGTCTACTCTTGAAAACAGGAAAATGTCCTACTAGAATGAAATTACATCTATCTGAATAAAACAGATCAAACATCATTTCCACTTTACAAAAGAATGTAATTTTACTCGTTAGACAGAGACCATTGAGAAAGATGCTTTTAAAATCATACCCTGAAGGACAGACAACCGTATTATCCAGTTTCCTCTTAATTCTGAAAACATTAAATGAAATAGAATGGCGTGCACATTCTCCAGTAGTGACTGTATTATAAATGAGAAGGTCCAAGTGCCTGAGTGGAAAAATCTTTAAATTGCTGCAAACCTGGTCTTCGCTTACACAGACGGCCAAATTATATCATCTAATGGAGGAGATAAATACTTCCTTCAACCCACCGTGACTCATGTTGAGTTGTTTATATCAAACAGGAGTCCAAAACGCAATTATGATTCATTAAGAGATATAAAACATCAAATATAAGCAAACTCTCTTATTTACCATTTTTGTTTCCAATGATGGTTTAAATTGCTAAAGAAGTTTTTTCATAACTGGGGATTTGTTTCGTTTACTCTTGTTCGAGTCCTGGCAGAATGAAGTGGTTGAATGAAATGTGGCTGCAAAAAAAAGACCTTTGCTGTTTCTTGGCTGTAGTTCTGTGCTGATTGGTTGTGTACAGCTGGTTGCCGTGAAGCCACAGCAACTGGGAGCTGGTCAAGCATGGCAAAAATGGCAACAGTTAATAGAAACTGCACAGTCAGGTTGTTATTTTCTGCACGTTGGTCTTCTAAGAAAACTCTTCTACATTTTATTTCATTATCTATTCATAGTAGCACATCTTTAGCTGTCAAATTGAGACAATGATGATTTTTCTAAGCATTTCCGGATGAATTAGAGCGCCTAAGTTGAATAGATTTCTGTCTTTTATGTCCAAATTCCAACCAACTTATTCTGGGCTCCAATTATTTTCAATTGTATTCAAAAGTACTCGTTTCTCTTTTGACAGAAAAAGAAGCTGCTGCCGTTGAATCGTTCGTGTCCTCTCTGTTATCACAGCCTGACCGGTGAGGTGTGAATATTCTGTCTGGTATTTGCTTTAATGTGGAGAAACTCTTGTTGGCCTTCAGAGATGGAACCCCACGCGCTCCCCTGGGGTGTGAGCCGACAGACTGAGATCTGAGAGCCGAGCATCTGATGCTGAACTCAGAATAGAGGAAAGTGTGTATGTCATAGAAGAGCGGTGGGTCTTTGCTGCAGCACCGAGTCTGCTGACAAATGTAATCCTTGAATTCACCACAGAGGTGAAACACGTTACGAGGAGAAAAGCGTCGACAGAACTGAAATATAAAGTAAAAAAAAAAAAGATTTTTTTGATTGTACATATTGTATTATGCATACAATGTGTGCAATAATAATTGCAGAATAGCAACACAATACTTGGGATACACATTCTGAGGCATGGTTTGAGCAGTTTTACCACTTTTTTGGGATTTAACATCACTCGAAACTTTTGCCAATTACATCTGGGGCACTTTGAGCAGAACTGTCTCATACTGAAGCTTTTGTTGTAGTGAAGTGTCCGTGAATATAATCCATGGCTTCTTTTAGCAGAGCCAGGGATCCTCTTTGCTTCAATCACACCTGCATCTGCTTAAGGCTGCTTTGGATCAGTAATTACAGCACACCCCCTCTTTATGTAAGGCCTTATCAGGATGAGAAAAACACCGCTTTGCTGTTTGTGTGAACCTGGGGAGGCTATTTTTAAACACTCATAGCAACCTTAATCCATCTTTAGCTGGATACAGGCCGACTTGGACACCCAGAAGAATTTATATTACCATAATATGGCTCTAACAAGTCTCGGGAGACTTTAAAAGGAGTGTGTGACAGAAACTAAGCTCACTGTGTGTTGAGGGAAAATCCCACATGTGTATTTGGACTGAAAATCTTCCCTACATGATGAAATTTAAGGCACATTAACTTCACCAATGCAGCACTGATATGAGGATGGGGGGGAGACTGGAATTTTAAAAAAAAAGAAAAGGTTGAGGTGTTTCAGTCCTGGAGAAAAAAAAAATCACGTAGCAAACTTTATAAGCTCCACTTGACCTTGATTGATGGAGGACAGTGAAAACCTGTGAAATCTCAGACCATAGCTGTTACAACTTTCTTTTCCTGAGGGGAAAGAAGAATCAGTTTTCATCTTTTTTTTTTTTTTTTTTTTTTTGCCCCACTCACTCTTATGTTTTCAGGACTGCAAGTTTTCATCATCAGAGCCAAAAGCCAAGCTGAGCCGGAGCCAATACCCACAAAGCAAAAGTCTGTGAGAAGCACCTCAAACAAAGGTCAGATGTGAGCTATCAAAAGCCTCTTTTATACATTACAGCTTAACCAACACTCCCTCACCAGCTCCTCTCTGTTAGTGGTCTCCTTTCACTTACGGATGCAGTTATTCTACCGCTGTTATTGTCTCGTGCACACTTTGCTATTGTTCATCAAAGGGAGGAAATATGATCAGCGAGAAGAAAAAAAAAAAAAAAAAACACTTCACCTTCCAAAACTCATTGCAGTTCATTTCACAGGTAATAAAGTCTGCTGGATCCACTCCTTCATGGCAATCGATCAAAATGGAAATAAATGACTTCAGTTCAACCTACCCGACAGCCATAATCACAGCATTTCATGATATTCCACGCTAATCTGCACCTCATGTTTTCCATCTAAACCTATTTCAGCAAGGTTGGATGTCATATCAGATTACAGAGACTGATTAACTGGGAATTTATATGAAGCTGCGGTTACTGACGTGATCAAAATGTCAACTGGTCAAAACTACACAAAGTGTCAGGAGAAGAGCAAATGCCATTCTGGAAACTTTTACTGATTCTCTGGCTCATAATGTGCACACATTTCACACCAACAGCAAACAAACATCTGCTTTGCATTTCTTCCCACTGTGTCATTAAAGGGTCCAGAAAATCATTCAGGTGTAAATCAAAACCTCTTTTTTTCCAGAAATGATGCTGTCAGATTAATAATCTGCAGATTTACAGATGTTGTCCAACAGAAATGAGCTGTGCATATCAACAGGGGCTTTTTTTTTTTTTTTTTTTTTGAGTCATTAGTATCATTTTTAAAGGAATTTTAGGGACCAAAAATAAACTTTATATTTGAATACATACATTTGAATTTATCACTAAAAATGTCTAAAATTTAAAAAAAAAAAAAAAAAAAAAAAAAAAAAAAAAAAAAAGCCAAAGCTGTAGCTTAGCAGGAAGAGCAGTTGTCTTCCAACTGGAAAGTTCGGAGTCGATTCCAGGCTTACCCTTACTATGTGCTGAAGTGTCCTTAGGCAAGACCCCCAGTTACCCTCCGATGTGCCTATCGGGCTGAGTGTGTATGTAAGTCACTTTGGATAAAAGCATCTGCTAAATGACTGTAGAAATTAATAGAATTTGGTCAGAATTAATACATTTTTTAGATTCAAACCTGAAACATTGCATCCATCCAGTCTGGTTTCAGAGTCCCAGAGATGGTTATTTGCTCAGCTTAGCAAGAACATGAACACTTTTGAACAACCATTACAGTCTGTAATTGTGAGAAATGACTTTATTAACTTGTTTTATCAGGGCAAATCAAGCAGGATGATGATGATCATGTTCTTTCATGAGGTTTCTGCACATTCACTTTCATTGCATAATTACTATATTGTAGTTTATAGACCTATAATTGTATTTGCTTTTATGTGTTTTTAACAACCTCAACACAATTCAGCCCACACTGTTATGACAGAAGCTCTACAGCTGCTTGGATTTATGACTACTTTGAGTCTTTATCAAACATACCACAGTTTGTGAGACTGAAAAGTTGTGTTTCTGATCAGCAGGAGAACCACAAAGGACTGTAGTCTCACCATTTCTGTACTCGGAGTCCTGTCATCTGCACAAATCTGCAAACGATGTAACAGTTGTGTGGCGTATTGGTGATGGACAAGAAGGTAAAGTACAGGAGACTGGTCAGTCAGTTTGTGGGATGAAATGGAAATCCTAAACACAACACACATACACCACTGCAGCCCAGTAACGCAGGAGGACTCCCTTGTTATTGGTCGGTTTATGATTATGTGTTTACTTTTGTTACTATCTTGTCTTGTTTGCTTCTGATTGCTTTCTAATGGCCAATTTGGCGCCCATCTGGCTTCTTACATGTACACTGTGCTTTGTCCAGTCAGAAGAAGTCATTTACATGAAGACTCTTGTATCATTCTTGCGCTCTCCCCTTTTTTCTTTCTGTCTCATGTTCCCTCAATGAATCAACCACAAAGTATGTTCAGAATGTGTAGTGTGTTGACAACCAGTTGCAAAGGCTGAGCTAAAGGCTTGGCCAAAGTGGTGCTGGCCATCACTTAAATCTGAGGGTGAATTCACATCAGGATAGTCTAATAGACTCGATCCCATTGGCGACTCGGCTCAGTTGTAGGAGGGTGTCTCCATGCCGACTGAAATTGTGTTCACGCTGCACTTTGGTCAGATGAGCCAAACCGTTAGAATATTATCCCTACTCTCACCAAAGGTGGCGCTGCACTAGTATTTAGCAAAAGAGAGGACCTCCCTTCCACATGAGGAAGGGAAACTGTTTCCTCCACTTGCGAGCTAAACATGAAAACAAAAGTATTGTTGTTTTTGGTTTTTTATTTTGTCTTATGCAAGTTTACTGCAGAAATTCACTGCAAATTCATTTTTCATTATATGATACATTGTATCTACACAGTGAAGGTAATTCCACAAAAGGTTTTTTTTTTTTTTTTAACTTAAATTAGTAAAGAAAATGAACTGTAAAAATTGACAAAATGGCTGCACAAACATTACATAATCCTCAATAAACAATCTTTACAGATCAATTTTGCTTTTTTAAAAGACATTTATTGCAAAATAAACAGCAATCAGCAATTAAAAACAAGGCTTTGAGCAAGTACTTTACTTAATCTCATGTTTGATATCAACTTAGCGGCTTTACAGCCATATTTAGACATTTTTAGACTCCTGTAGGAACAACATCGCAGTTTTTCTGACTAAGGTCACTTTTTGTTGTGTTTTTTTGTTTGTTTGTTTTGCACTTTGTACACACGTCTGTCTTTATGCTTTTCAATGCATGACAGCGAGGAGTGGCATCATCATAGCTGACCTGAAGGAAATTTCAAATAAAAACAACCAGAGCTTAGAATAATTAAATATCATTTCAGCCTTGGGTCAGCTGCATTTCCACTGAGATCCAAGATATTTGGTAGCTTAGGCTAATTAAGTCTGCTGAAGTGTGAAATATTTTTCCACACACCGCCGGAAGCTATAGGACGTATAGCGCACAGTGAGACACATTGAGGCACCATACTTGTAGAAGTAAGAAATGCATCTTGAATAAGCATTTTTTCCATTTAGTTTTTTTATTTAAATTTCTATTTTAACTTGTTAGTCGCAGAGGTTTCCCTCATTCAGACGACATGTTTACAACAGCAACTAATCATGAAACAATAAAATCACTGCATAAATACAATAAACTAAAAAAAAAAAATGCAGGAAAAGCAACAGTTAGCGAGTATTTTGTATTTCTTCTGTTGTCTGATATCAGAAAAGACATAACAGCTGGAAAGAACTACTCAAATATTACACACACTTCACTTAATACTGAAGCAAACACACAAACTGGTAAAACTGACATTTTGGGAAAATCCAAATAAAACTAAAACATCTGACATCATTTATGAACATCAAGGAACGTCTCCAGTAGGCTTTAGCTCAAGTCGTCAGGTCTGAGGTTTTTCATCCTACAACCACCGAATGCACACGTGCACAGTTCCTGACTGACTTTGTACACCGTTGCCATGTGAACAAAGGAGCAATTGCTCCACATTATTATGTAAACTAGGCTTAGATTGCATGTCAAAAATCTTTTGTTTTCCAGTTCAAACAAACTTTACGCTCCGAGTCTGTTCAGTTTTTCGCCCCTTAAGGAATCCTTTTAGCTTTTAGTAGTATAGATGTTAAAATAGTATGATTGACTTTCCTCTTTGAAGAACAAATATCTTGTATTAACACTGAAAGCAGTGTAAATAAATTCTGCATTTATGGCATTTGTGTGGTTTGTGTGTTCTCTTCATATTTGTTTACATATTACAAAGCACATTGTGATCAGTTCACATCCGCCTCATGATGATGTGAATCTTTTAAAGCTCAGCTTGGACAAAAAATGTCTGGTGTGGAGGGTGGTAGAAGGCATTTAATCCCTGTGACCCTCAATCTTCATGGTTTGGAATCCCATTCATTCCAAGACAGTTCTATTATCTTATTACTTCACTCTATGTCACCAAAGAATAGTAGATAAAATAAAATTAAAAATTAAAAAAAAAAAAAACACACCAAAGTGCCAAACTAAAGTATCAATTAGTGGTATTTGTGGACAAAATCAATTTTGCATAAGTTCAACACTCTGTCATCCAGCAGTTATCAAAAACCTAAAAGCTGCAATAACTACAACTGCATGCAACTTGTTGTATTTTACATTATTTAATTATTTCATGCTTTTAATATAAAGTTATTGAAACAAAACAAAAAGATTTTTTCCAAAATACTTTGTTTGTTAGTTATATCATAATTACTGGAACTTTTTCTCAAAACCCTTTAAGAACCCTTTTAAAGGAGGGTTTACAACCTGTGGTTCACCAGCTGTGGTGCTGGGTCACTTCAACCTTTGAGACAGCTCTTTGCTGCCCACATTTTTATCACCATCTATGTCAAGTAGAGCTTTTTCATGCGCCGCATCCAGACGGGTGATGCATTCAGGGAAGCCATTTTCAAATCCATTTCTACCTCCCCGTCTGTCTCCCTGGCAGGTTGTGTAAAGCAGCCCTTCATCAGGTGAAGTTAAAAGTGTTTGAGGACTATGAGCAGAGCGATGGGGAAACAAACAAAGTGAGATTTATTATTTTCAGAGTATGTACACGGAGCTGCTTATATGGCTCTGCAGCACGCTGTGACGTTTTCTAGAATGAATGGGGTTCATTTCTATTTTTTTTTTCTCTTAAAAACATCTGAGATCATTTCATAAAAGGTCTGCCACCTTTACTCCAAACTCATGCAACATCGTCTCCCCATATCCTGCACCAGTTGCTAGAAATCCGACGTGTTTCCACAATAAACTCTAAAAATGCTGCATATTTTACAGGCATTGTCTTTGGAGTAATTAAATATCGACATCAGGGAGTGCTTTTGATGCTGCTCATCTTTCTCTTTTGTTAATCACTGACAAAAGCCTTCTGACTTCTAACTGAATGCTTGTCAGACATGCAGCATTTGGGAAAAGCACTGGATTTGTGTGTGGAAGTGTAACGGCGCTGGCAATTTTATTAAAAAAAAAAAAAAAAGAAACATTTAATTTTTCCACCTTTGTTCTCATTTCAATATTTTAAGAGACAAGCCTGAATTTATTAAGAAAAAACAAGCAAAGAAGAGAACCCTCTTCCACAGGAAGCGATGAAAGCTCATTTGTGCAGAAAGCCAAGCTGTTTGTTCAGGGAATCCAGTTTAAAGGTAAAGCAAGCCGTTTTCCAGTTAGGGAATAATAACTGAGCTAATTCTGACTTCCTGCGAAAGAACCCTGCTAATTACAGTCAATCGCTGAGGTAAACACATGGGAAAAACAAGCGTTCTGTCTTTGGTGAACACATCTGGCTCATCGGAACATTTTACAATCCTCCAAATGAGCCAAAGTATTCATTTCCATCACGGCTGGTCATTTTCTTATTTGTTTTTGTCTAAATCATGGAAGCAGTGTACACTGTAAATAGCCTCATCTGACCCTTTAGAAGTACGCCCACGCAACACCCACTGATCCTGCAGCAGAGATATACCTTATGTGCATGATTCCCATCTTGTGTGAGCAAATGCAGATGTCTTTAAATATCTTCATTTGTATTCATGTAAGTATTTCCGAAGGAATGGAAGTCAACCCTCCACCTCAGGGCGAAGAAATGAGTCAACGTTGCTGCTGCCTGCATCTACTGTAGGAGTTGAACAGAAACATTAACAGCGCCGCACAGGCGGTTTACGCCATTAGGAACGCGCTGGCGTTGATGCTTCTTTGAGCAGCTGTCAGTCAAAGCCATTTGCAGCTGCAGAGAATCTGCAGAGGGAACAGCGAACACAGCTGCTAAAGACTTCCCATTGACATGTTTAAATTTACCATCTGAAATCAGAACCACTTGGAAAAACAAAATGCTCTGAGAAGTCGGATCATCCTTATACATCTCGACCTCATTTTTACGATTCAGGGAGACACGAGAAAACAAACTTTTTCTCTGCCTGACTGATTCTGATCTGTTGTCAATGCCTGACTTGTTGCACACTGCGAGGAAAAATCCAAACAGAAATATTCAACCCACTTGTTCAATTCACATCTGGACTTTAAGGTGAATGGAGTTCATTTAAATGGCGAACATGCATTTACTACAGATCCATCTTTGACCCTACAATGTTTCATCCTTCTGTGTTCGCAACAGTTCTTGTTTTCTGTAAATAGTTACTCTGCAACTTTAAAGTGCTCTTTGGGATGTTTTCTCCCAGCTGGGCCTCTTCCAAGTCTGGCTCTCAATATGCTTTATGTTTGTGAAACAATGACAAAAACTAAGACAACGTTAGTCAGTTATTAAACACGATATAATGTTTGCTATTCCTCTGATTTCATCTACATAACAGGAGCTCTTGTGTCACATATGGGTACAAAAGATGTCCATCAAATATGACTGCCATGTAAATTCAGTAAATGTATTCGCCTGCATTTCTCATATAGGCTATGCTGTACGTGTAGATGAATAATGCCTGCAGGCATATAAAGTAGCTGAAACTAATTTGTATTGACATTTAGCTTCAAGAGGAACGACTATAGCATGTAAATGATAATTCTGTTAGAATTTAATATGCTTTACATCTTCAGTATATTGCAGTCTTAATGCTGTTGTTTTTAACCAGTAAATTCATTCATTAGACCACTGGCAAATTATCTTTTTGTTCAGCTTTATTTCAGCAGCTTGGCAATGTGTGTTAAATGGATTAACTTCCCTTAATACCACAATTTTATTGTCTGTGTATGAATAAATTGGATGTTTTTTACACTGGCCCCAAGCTAAAACAAAAATACTAACTAATAGAGGTGTCAAGGTTTTGTTATATCTGCTGAAGACACATATCCAGTTATTCATGTTCGTGATGAAGAGCATGCACAGACATATTTACTTTGCTTTAGCTCATTTGGTTGTGTGTATGCACAAGTTATGTACAAGAATCATAGTCTCAATTATTCTCTTTTAAAGCAACTTTCTAATGGCCAATTTGGCGCCCATCTGGCTTCTTACATGTACACTGTGCTTTGTCCAGTCAGAAGAAGTCATTTACATGAAGACTCTTGTATCATTCTTGCGCTCTCCCCTTTTTTCTTTCTGTCTCATGTTCCCTCAATGAATCAACCACAAAGTATGTTCAGAATGTGTAGTGTGTTGACAACCAGTTGCAAAGGCTGAGCTAAAGGCTTGGCCAAAGTGGCGCTGGCCATCACTTAAATCTGAGGGTGAATTCACATCAGGATAGTCTAATAGACTCGATCCCATTGGCGACTCGGCTCAGTTGTAGGAGGGTGTCTCCATGCCGACTGAAATTGTGTTCACGCTGCACTTTGGTCAGCTGAGCCAAACCGTTAGAATATTATCCCTACTCTCACCAAAGGTGGCGCTGCACTAGTATTTAGCAAAAGAGAGGACCTCCCTTCCACATGAGGAAGGGAAATTGTTTCCTCCATTTGCGAGCTAAACATGAAAACAAAAGTATTGTTGTTTTTGGTTTTTTATTTTGTCTTATGCAAGTTTACTGCAGAAATTCACTGCAACAATAGGCACAGTATTGTTACGGCCCAAGCCTGCTGGAATGTGGAGGACGGTGTTCCCAACACTCGCACAAGTCTAAGATTGGCCGGTCTTCCTCATCTCCGCCTCTACCCTTCAATGACCACAGCTCATTGGCTACCTCCTCCACCACTCTACTATTTAACAGACACCATCACCCTCATTCAGGGCAGCTGTGTCTGAGTGTGACACAGTTTGCCACTGTAGTGCTGTTGACTGTGGTTTGTGCTGAGCTTTTGATTTCTGGGACTCTGACTTGCTGCAGACTTAGAGAAACTGTAGTGTTTTTTTCCTTTGTGGTATTGTCCCTGTGTGGACCCTGTCTGTGATTACAGAGTTTGTTTGATTCTATTTTATTTCATTGAGAAACGATGTTATCTCTCCTGTAGTGGGAAGTTTTGAGTTATCCCTTATTGTTTCTGGTGAATTCACTTATCTGTAAATAAATTTATTGGTGAACTTTTAGTTATTTGTTCCGTTTTATGTTACCTCCCCCTTTTAACCCTTAGACCCCACGAGGGTCGTAATGGTATAAACAACAGCATGGTAGAGGACTCTCAACGTTGCCGCTATGTATTTACCCACAATGCAATGCTACATCAAATGCAGAAAGATTTTTTTTTTTTATGTCATCTGCTTCCTGTATTTGGTCTGCTTGAATCTCGCCAAGGCCTGCGTTTGTGGGCAGACCAAATCCGCTTCTTTGGTCTGAATCAGATTTCATTTGGCGTATTCACATTTCCCCAAATAAAGCAGACTTTCTGACCAAACAGACCAGGATTCAAATCAAATAAGGCTGATGTGAATGTGACCTAACTGGATATCTCAGATGCTACCTCACTGGAAATGAACAGAAATGTCTCTCCAGACACATTTGGATCAGCAGGGTCACAACATTTATTTAAAGTAAATTTTAAAGTGGTATTCCAATAATTATGCTTTAAAAGTTATCGTCTGCATGTTTTTAAAAGAAGGTTTGTCTCTTTGCAAGTACAACTCTAAATGACTAACCTAAAGTTAGCCAAATGCTACATAGTAACGCTAATACAGTTAGCACTGGGTTATTTTTAAGATAATGTGGGAAAACCCCTCCCCTCCCTGAGCCGTCACCTTATCGTGGTGGAGGGGTTTGTGCGTCCAGAAGATCCTAGCAGCTATGTTGTCGGGGGCTTTATGCCCCTGGTAGGGTCACCCATGACAAACAGGTGTCTAGAGGAGGGACCAGACCAAGCACGGCTCATCGACCTCTATGATGACGACCAACCTGGGCATGAATGTTCCCTTGCCTGGACGCGAGTTACCGGGACCCCCCTCTGGAGCCAGGCCTGGAGGTGGGGTACGAGAGCAAGCGTCTGGTGGCCGGGCCTTCGCCCATGGGGCCCGGTCGGGCTCAGCCCGAAAGGGTTACATGGGCCCCACCTCCCGTGGGCTCACCATCTGCGGGAGGAGCCGTAGGGGTCGGGTGCAATGTGAGCTGGGCGGCAGCAAGGGGCGGGGACACTGGCGGTCCGATCGCCGGCTGCTGAAGCTGGCTCTAGGGACGTGGAACGTCACCTCTCTGGTGGGGAAGGAGCCTGAGCTTGTGCGTGAGGTTGAGCGGTTCCGGCTAGATATAGTTGGACTCACCTCGTCGCATGGCTTGGGCTCTGGAACCAGTATCCTCGAAAGGGGCTGGACTTTCTTCCACTCTGGAGTTGCTCATGGGGGGAGGTGCCGAGCAGGTGTGGGCCTTCTCATCAGCCCCCAGCTTGGTGCCTGCACGTTGGGGTTTACCCCGGTGGATGAAAGGGTAGTTTCCCTCTGCCTCCAGGTGGGGGGACGGGTCCTGACTGTTGTCTGTGCTTATGCGCCGAACAGCAGTTCAGAGTACCCACCCTTTCTGGAGTCCTTGGAGGGAGTGCTGGAGGGTGCTCCTTCTGGGGACTCCATTGTTCTGCTGGGGGACTTCAATGCTCACGTGGGCAATGACAGTGAGACTCTGAACCCAAATGGTGTTTTGTTGTTGGACTTCTGTGCTCGTCATGGATTGTCCATAACGAACACCATGTTCCAACATAAGAGTGTCCGTATGTACACCTGGCATCAGGATTCCCTGGGCCGCAGTTCGATGATCGATTTTGTAGTCGTATCGTCGGACCTGCGGCCACATGCCTTGGACACTCGGGTGAAGAGGGGGGCGGAGCTGTCAACTGATCACCACCTGGTGGTGAGTTGGCTCAGATGGTGGGGGAGGAAGCCGGTCAGATCTGGCAGGCCCAAACGTGTTGTGAGGGTCTGCTGGGAACGTCTGGCTGAGTCCCCTATCAGAGCGAGCTTCAACTCCCACCTTCAGCAGAGCTTCGAACATGTCCCGAGTGAGGCGGGGGACATTGAGTCCGAATGGGCTGTGTTCCGTGCCTCTATTGCTGAGGCGGCCGGCCAGAGCTGTGGCGGTAAGGTCGTTGGTGCCTGTCATGGCGGTAATCCCAGGACTCGTTGGTGGACACCAGCAGTGAGGGATGCCGTCAAGCTGAAGGAGGAGTCCTATCGGGCCTTCTTGGCCTGTGGGACTCTGGAGGCAGCTGATGGGTACCGGCGGGCTAAGTGGCATGCGGCTTCGGCTGTTGCCGAGGCAAAAACTCGGGCATGGGAGGAGTTCGGCGAGGCCATGGAGAAAGACGGACAGCTTTGAGGAGATTCTGGTCCACCATCCGGCTTCTCAGGAGGGGGAAGCAGTGCTCCATCAATACTGTGTACAGTGGAGGTGGGGAGCTGCTGACCTCAACTCGGGACGTAGTGGGTCGGTGGAAGGAATACTTCGAAGACCTCCTCAATCCTACCAACACGTCTTCCGATGAGGAAGCAGAGCTGGTGGACTCAGGGGTGGACTCTCCTGTCTCTGGGGCTGAAGTCACTGAGGTGGTCAAAATGTTCCTTGGCGGCAAGGCCCCGGGGGTGGATGAGATCCGCCCGGAGTTCCTTAAGGCTCTGGATGCTGTGGGCCTGTCCTGGCTGACACGCCTCTGCAGCATTGCATGGACATCGGGGGCAGTACCGATGGATTGCCAGACTGGGGTGGTGGACCCCCTTTTTAAGAAGGGGGACCGGAGGGTGTGTTCCAATTACAGGGGAATCACACTCCTCAGTCTCCCTGGTAAGGTCTATTCAGGGGTCCTGGAGAGGAGGGTCCGCCGGATAGTCGAATCCCGGATTGAGGAGGAGCAGTGTGGTTTTCGTCCTGGTCGCGGAACAGTGGACCAGCTCTATACCCTCTTTGGGGTCCTGGAGGGGGCATGGGAGTTTGCCCAACCAGTCTACATGTGTTTTGTGGACCTGGAGAAGGCATTCGACCGTGTCCCCCGGGGGCTCTTGTGGGGGGTACTCCGGGAGTATGGGGTACCGGACCCCCTTGTACGGGCTGTCCAGTCCCTGTACGACAGGTGTCAGAGCTTGGTTCGCATTGCCGGTAGTAAGTTGGATTCGTTTCCGGTGAGGGTTGGACTCCGCCAAGGCTGCCCTTTATCACCAATTCTGTTCATAACTTATATGGACAGAATTACTAGGCGCAGCCGAGGTGTTGAGGGGATCCGACTTGGTGGCCTCAGGATTGGGTCCCTGCTTTTTGCGGATGACGTGGTCCTGTTGGCTTCATCTAGTCGTGATCTCCAGCTCTCGCTTGAGCGATTCGCGGCCGAGTGTGAAGCGGCTGGGATGAGAATCAGCACCTCCAAATCTGAGACCATGGTCCTCAGCCGGAATAGGGTGGATTGCCCTCTCCGGTGTCGGGAGTGAGGTCCTGCATCAAGTGGAGGAGTTTAAATATCTCGGGGTCTTGTTCACGAGTGAGGGAAGGATGGAGCGTGAGATCGACAGACGGATCGGTGCGGCGTCTGCAGTAATGCGGGCTCTGCGCCGGTCTGTTGTGGTGAAGAAGGAGCTGAGCCAGAAGGTGAAGCTCTCCATTTACCAGTCGATCTACGTTCCTACCCTCACCTATGGTCATGAGCTGTGGGTCGTGACCGAAAGAACGAGATCTCGTATACAGGCGGCAGAAATGGGTTTCCTCCGCAGGGTGGCCGGACTCACCCTTAGAGATAGGGTGAGGAGCTCAGGCATCCGGGAGGGGCTCAGAGTAGAGTAACTGCTCCTCCGCATTGAGAGGAACCAGTTGAGGTGGCTCGGGCATCTGGTCGGGATGCCTCCTGGACGCCTCCCTGGTGAGGTGTTCCAGGCACGTCCCTCTGGGAAGAGACCCCGGGGAAGACCCAGGACATGCCGGAGGGATTATATCTTTCGGCTGGCCTGGGAATGCCTCGGGATCCCCCCCGCAGAGTTGGCAAATGTGGCTGGGGAGAGGGAAGTCTGGGCTTCCCTACTTAGGCTGCTGCCCCCGCGACCCGACCCCGGATAAGCGGCAGAAGATGGATGGATGGATGGATGGATGGTGGGAAAACCATATCCCATTTAGTTTTTTAGTTAATATATTAAGGACTGTACACCCCTTTGATTAAGTGTTTCATATTGAAGATGAAAATAAAATATGAGAAATGCTCAAAGAGTACTTCAGTGTCAAACATACAGGAAGTTAGCAAGACAACAAGAACTCCAGAAATGTATGTAATAAATGTCTCATCTAAATGAGTCAGAAATGCATATTAAGTTCAAAAGGTCATGTGGTGCTGCTTTAAAGTCTGAATTTATTGCCTGCTTATGAATAAAATAAGTTTTCCATTGTTCCGCAGTTAATAAAGATGTTTTAAGGTTTTGGGGACAATACTCGAGAGAGATTTTCAGCATCAGAGGGAATTTGAGCCTGATTTGTGAAATGTTGATAAAATACAGCTTCTTTTAAGCTTTAAAAAGGAGCATTTTTAGTAATAAAAAATATTTTTCATAAGAAATCAAGTCAAAAATGTGTTTTAATAGCTGTTTACTGAAAGAAACACAGAATGCAAAGATGAAAAAAAGAAAACAATCGTAACTCCAGAGCTTGTGTCTACAGAAAAACTGCTGGCATCTGATTACACGAATGTCACTCTGGGAAATATTGCAAATGCTTTAAGCTCAGCCCTGGGACTATTTTGCAGCTACTTCCAATAGGGCTGTTGTTAGGCAGTGTGGAAATGGGCTACCCACTTAATTCCACCTGCAGTGATATTGACACTGAGCATGTGTGTCTGTGTGTGTGATTGTGTAGTGGAGGAGGAGGTCTAAACTATATTGAGCTCCTGTAATATGACCAAATGCTTTTCCCACTTGTGTAGGAGGAGAAATAGAGAAAGTAGAGTTCAATTCATGCATCTATGCTCACAATATTGTGCATTGAGGCACTTGCTACCGCCATAAAACCTTTAACTGTTTATCAAGGATCAAAAATAAAATAAAGTTTTGTACCAATAATAGTTCTGACAGCATTCTCAGCTGCAAAGTATGATGAGATTGGGCCATTCCCAGAGGTGCCCATGGCAGTAATTGAAAATCAAGTCCATGGTCACGCGTGCCAATAGGGCTTGAGCTTCCTGTCCACGTGCATGCACTCACACACACACATATTCACTAATGTGTAATTTCTTTGCGTGACAAAGCCTCGTCTCCCTGACGGCCGAGCTGATGCATGTGACACTTCAGTCTTCCAGCCAATTCTCGTCCGTCTCTCAGGAGATGAGAGCATTGACGAGACGCTGCCGTTCCAACAGCAAGTTTCTCATCAAGAAGCCATTTGTGAAACGTCACCGCTGTCCAAGTCTAATCGAAAGGTACTAAAACGTTGCTGAGTATAAATAAGGATTTAAAACTAATCAATGATCCAAAAAAAGCTCAGCTGGACTGAGATTGCTGGCTCCTTTCTTGGAATTCTGTGTGACATACTTCTGTTTTTGTAAAAGCTGCATTTATTGAATAAAAGTGTTTTCTCATCATATGTTGGAGAGGCTGTGGTGGTCACTGATGTGAACTGGTGAAAGGGATAAAAGGTGGAAATTGCAGGACAGCATGATCAGTGTACAGAATAAGGAAATATCTGGAAAATAATTTAGTGAATAGATTGAGCAGAGGAATTTTTAACATATCGTAATGCTAATTACCTTCTTATATTGAATTACTTAATACTTAAGTCTCATGTGCTCTTTAATTCAAACCTTTGCTGGCTTTTATATAAGATTTGCATGAACTTTACCTGTCCAGGTAGTAGTTGAGCATATTGTTGTTTTCTTTCTTTGGTTTACTTTAGCTATGTTTACACTGAGAATATATTCCTCCTCCCTGATTTGTTTCAATCTGATCAAATTCCAGATGATATTTTGACATGGATGCTAAGTAAAATCCTTTAATAAATTGTGTTTTTACATTGTATAAAAATTAAAGATGATTGTAAAGCTTTGGCATGTGCAGTGTGTAATAATTCAGAAGAAGAAGACTAGAAAAAATGTAAAATTGGATCAAATATTTGTGTCAACCTTTCATTGTATTGAGCCTTTTGACTGTCAAGATGCTGAATAATCTTTTACTCTTTTGAAGTTTCCAATCAGTGGTGTAGTGCAGAGTATATGTATGTGTTCAGAGTGTATAAAGCTTTTTCAGCATTAAGTATACCCACTTCTAAACCCCCTGATATGCAGCTTTCACAATTACAAACATCTCTACACATCTACCAACGTCGCCTAGCAGCTCAGCTAAGGTTAGCAATGCTACACTGGTGCAGTTAGCCATCAGCCGTGTTAACTTTAGCCTGGACATAGACATAATAAAGATATATGTATATATGTTTATGAACCTGTCTCACACCAATCTGTTAGCCAGGATTGGTTTAGTCATTTCATAACTCTTAATCCATGAAACCAAAAAGCAGAAATTATGTGATAATGGGCAAATATACGGATAGGATTTTTGGAGTAAACTAAACAGAGTAGTTTTACGTGTCATTTTTCTGAAACAGTGTTTTTCTGGGCTACTTTTTTTTTCTTTTAAAAAAAAAAAAAAACAACAACAAGGGGGAAAAATTGAGAGTATGCTCACATCTTAAAGGAACACAACACAACTGTTTCCACCAGAAGGTTTGTCACCGTCCACTTTTGTTTTTCAAGTTTTACCTAAACCTCATCATCATCCTCATCATCCTCTCACAGGGTTCAGGGATGCTCAGAACAGCTGGAATCAGAGTTGGGGGGTTTTTTTCATGATCATGAAAATGTTTGAACGTTTTCTCTCTATTCGATGGAAAAATTCTTTCTGGTCGATAAACTGAGTTGTTTAAACGACATTATTCTGATCAGAACACAGGTGCTTTATGCAAGCACAGATACTGACTAAATACTCCATCGTCATGGATTTATTTCCAATCTGACTCGCATCTCACTCCCTTTGTAAACTTATGTCTTTGGTTCTGACTTGAACTCCTCTAAATGAAATTTTACGAGCTGTGTTCACTATCCAAACCAATTTTCTGTTACGTGAGAAGCAAAGTATGTAAGTAAATGTTTATGCACCTTTCAAGATAAAAATCACAAAGTGTTTCAGAATGAAGCACAAAACAAGACAGAGGAGATAAAAACAAATAAAAGTTGCAGCTTAATCTTTTGTTCATACTAGTAAATGCTAAAATCTAACACTTGTTTAGGATTTAATAAGACAGTGTTTCTCCGTTCTGGTCCCAAGGACCCCCTGTTCTGCATGTTTTATAGCTGACCCTACCTTAATGCACCTGAATGGAAAAGAGGTTCTCGTTAGCAGGCTGCAAAGAACTTGATGAGGAAAGTCAATAATCTGACTCAGGCGCTTTGGAGGAGGAACATGTCTAAAACATACAGGGAAGGGGTTCCT
Organism: Telmatherina bonti; assembly: GCF_933228915.1. NCBI lineage: Eukaryota > Metazoa > Chordata > Actinopteri > Atheriniformes > Telmatherinidae > Telmatherina > Telmatherina bonti. The sequence continues at coordinate 9,369,694 of NC_136611.1, read as the reverse complement.
AAGGACGCTGCCATAGGTCAAAGATAACTAAAGTATACAGTCAATACTGAGTAATTATCATCGTAAAGTAATACACACCTCATATGAGGTAAATTACAAGTCTATCTAAAACGTATTGTAATTTTTGAGTTATGCCTTCAGACTGAGAATGTACTTTCTTTAATTAACATTTGTTCATCATGGCTGCCTTGTGCCTTTTGCATTTGTTTAAAGTGTTTTTTGTGTTTAGAAACAAACATTTCCAAACTGCAAAATGCAAATAACTGGTGGAGGCAGTGAAGAGACTAATTAGACCAGATGTAAAGTCAGAGGGGTAGTGAATATGACAGAATGTTTCTGAGAAGACATGTTTGCTTTGAGTGCCGTATCATCTACAGTAAAGCTGCTGTCAGTTTCCGTGCTATTTTCTAAAAATAAACCAAATTCCTCCTCTACATCTAAATCTTTGTTGTTTTGTTTACACCCTACAATGCCAGTATCTCCATCCAGTCTGAGTTAACATGATTTACCTGTAACAAGTAGTACACAAGCAAGTTACGTTGATGGCAACGTGGAGTTAAAAAAGCAAGTAAATTCCCAGCCTAATCATCCAATACTAAGTTAAAAAGATCCCAAGTAATCATTTAAAATATGCAACAGAGTAAAGTGAGAAGAAAATATGTGAGGATCTCTTCTGCAAAACAATATTCCATCTTTAAAAACTGGAAACATGATGGGAAGAACAGGACCACTGCCACCAAAGGCTTAATGGCGCCCTGCAGTTGCTCAACCAATCTATCTGCCTTGTCAAGTTTTAAAAAAAGTTTGCCATTTTGCACTTTCTTAAGATACAAATAAAAAACCTCTGTTACACTACATAATAAGAAAAACAGTTTTCAATCCCTTCAATAACTTTCCTTTTAAAGTTCCTCTCACACAGGATCAGTGATGCTCTCCAACAGCTGAAACGGCCTCTGCTGATTGTGTGTTACCCCAGGCTCTCCACATGCTCTCCACAAAGCATCTCTAAGCTTCTTCAGTCAAACTGACACTATATAAAGTGATCTGAATGGCTCACTTTGTCTCTAAACAGCATGCAAGCAACTGGGACAAGTGGATATTATTAATTAAAATTAAAATGACATGGAGCCTGTTGTCGCACCCCAAGCTGGAGGGATAAAAAGGAAAGCGAGTCGTTGCTCCTTCTGGAGTTGGTATTAATGAATGAAATATGAGGCAGTCATATTTTCATATGTTTATGTGCACAATGTGTCATTTAAGTAAAACATTATGTATGATGATGAAGTTTGATGCAACTTTATGAATAATCATTGGCATGACATACGAAGATCACTTTTGGCACGAGCATGTTGCAAGCTCTATTTTATCACAGAGTGATTTTTTTTTTTTTTTTTTGTTACAAAAGGGAGAAAAAAAATTTTGCTGAAGAAATAGGCACAATAAAGCACCTCTGTCTATGCTGTACCTCTTGTTCTCATTTCTGGATGTCACTAATGCTCTTTGATTCCCGAAACTGCTGCTGTGTAAAATTGTGCTGCTCAGGCTTTGAAACCCTCCTGGAATTCAAACCAGTTTGTCTTTGGCCTCTTTCGCTTAACTCTCTAATTAACATCATCCACAACACTCAGCAGCATTTTCCTGAAATACTTATTTGTGTTTGTCTTTGTGGTTTTATGAATGCAAACCTCTGTGTGTGGAACAAAGGTGAGTGCAGTCATCACTACAAAAATATGTAACTGCAGCTGCATGCTTGGAAATTCTGCACCACCATATACTGGTATATATTTCAAAGAAAACTAAAGAATAAATATGCACGTTTAGTTTCAATCTTATCAGTGATGTGTCACCCTCCCCCCCCCCCCCCCCCCCCCCCCCAAAGAAAAGGGGCTGCACATAAAAAGATGTCAACCCTGTCTAAAATGTATCAGTGCTTTGTTTGTATTTTGAGGTAACAAGGTGCAGAAGAGATGCATTGAGCTTCAGTGCTGGATGATGAAGACTTCCAGGTGTCCTTTGGATGATTATTCTGTATGTTAATATTACAAGCACAAAGTCTGAATGCGCTTAATATATTGATTAATAATGCAGGACTGGCTTCTGTGTGACTGTGTTTGCTTGTTTTAGGTGCCACTGCTGGTTTTGGGACTGAATGTACAGCGTATATTTTAGCCAACTTTTTTTTTAATTTTTTTTTTTTAATTGGGTTAATTATTCCACATGTGTGGTATCAAGAGTTTAGCATATATAGTTTAAAATAGATAAATAAATAATAAACAATTCCCGGACCATTAGCATGTGTATGTCACCAGGCTTTATGGGTCAGTGAAATCATCATTGATAAACCCAATTCCCACCCACGAGACAATGCTTCTAGACAGTGTTGTCAGAGAAAGCAGCTTGTTTTAAATCAAGAAGCTTCATATTAGGGTCATTATAATTCTCTGAACTGGCTGAAAATCTACATCAACAGATAATGGAAATTAAAAGAATATGAGGTGCAGAGAAAGTGGGATCGTGCTGGACATTCTGTCTCTGATTTCAGTATCACAAATAAAAACCAACATCCTTTTGAAATTGACGTCGTTCCCGAGCTCTGTGAGCGCTGTCCGAGGTCCTGACCGGCTGGCAGAACTCCACTGCAGGAGACGACCTCCTAAACCGTCACTAACCTGACATAAATCTACATCCCTCTGCGTAGAAACAAGTCTTAATAACATTTTTAGGTCTGTGTGAACAGGTGTATTCTCACCTTCAACTTCGTCTTCAGGCAGGTTAACCGGGGCGCTGTAGGAGAGGATGTCGGGGATGGTGCAGATGCCCCGGTACATCAACGTGGAGGTGACTGGATGCATCGGCATGACTGCAACCTTTGCTTGACACCTGCACCCTCTTCATTAAAGAAAGGTCTACAGAGAAGATCCTAACTTCCCCCCACGGTCACCGAGGGAACGGGAAAGCGAGTCCATGGATGAGGGGAGAGGGATGAGGCGGGAAGCGGTGGATTCCGCAGCGCGTTAATCTTCCTTTTGGTCAGTATATGAAGAGCTGAGAATTTGACGAGGTGTCTTACCTCATTGCAGATTAATTTAATGCTTGGGAAATTATAAAGTCGCAGAGAAGAGGACAGTACCTAACACCGAGGCGTTGCGCACGAGACGGCTACATCACCAACAGCTTCACGCTTTCTCCACATGTGGGCCAATTAGTCTGGGATACCTGCTTCTCATATGAGCCGAACAACTGTTTTTTTTTTTTGTTTTTTTTTTTAAATGTAGGTTAGGAGTCCATTGACTGCGTGTCTTGTTAGTTCCAGTGGCTGTCTGCTGCTGGCAGATTCAGTCATCCACTTGTTGGATACTGTACATGCGCTCGCTTGACGCACTGAAGCTCCAAACACCCTCCTGTAATCCACAGAAGCGACGAGCTGAAGAGAAATGTAAAAGGCTGAAAACAAAGCCAGAAAATATACACGTGTCCCTTGCAAACTTGACGAGGTGACAGATCAGCGCATGTCCAGGTCTTCACAAACAGCAGTGATTCCTTGCTCCTTCGTAAATAGTTGTGGATACGGGAGCGCACTGCGATCCAGATGTTCAGTCATGAAGTGTTTATTTGAAAGGAGGGAATGGAGCTCTCTGTATGGATTCAGAGATGTAGCTCACTCGCTCTCCTGTCCCCGTCTTACAGCTACATGGACACACTCTGTTTGAGTGTAGGCAATCCCCAAGTGTAGCACACGAACACCTTCCCCTCCCTCTCTGTATATAATCAGTGCACCCAGGTTAGTGGTCGACAGTATAATAAAGACAAATAATAGTAATGATTAATGAAGGTGTGTTCTTCTGTAAGAAAAATCCTACTGCTTCCTATAAGCCAGCGGTGCTGGCCAGACACTCATGTTGGCTATTTGAACTTTTGTTATTTCGCCGAAAAGCATCCACTTAGGTGACTGTACAAAATGATGCTTCGGTGACAGAAAAAGAGGTATTTTATAGTTTGTGACAGAGGAAAAGAGTAACGAGAAGGATTTCGGTTCTGAGTCATCCACTTCAATGGTAAGCTGCATTACTGTATGTGCAAAGGGAGCCTTTTAAACTGACAGTAGTTCAGGTTAAAAATGATGTGTCTTATGGAGCCGCTTGAATTTTTAATGATAGAAGATCAACCCAAGACCATTCCCTTAAATGTAGTCTTTGGCATCCTTCAGAAGTAGTGTCAGGTTTGTATTTTATTTTTCTTGAGTTTTCTTAATAAATGTACTTATTTTCCTATTAAAATTAATACAAAAGGTACTTGTACTATTTTTTGCCAGCATGTTTTACTTTCAGCATGTTTTACTTTCTTTTGCTGTTAAAATTTATTATTATTATTATTATTATTATTATTATTATTATTATTATTATTATTATTATTATTATCATGGGAAAAATGGTCATAATGTAAAGACAAGTTCCTCATTTTGACACTCATCATTTCCCTGAATGTATAGATTAAAGTAATTTAAATAAACTACACTTACAACAGCATCCTTTTACACTGATGTTTCAGTATATATGACATTATTTAGACAGAATTTTGATCAAAAGAACCATAGAGTCATACTTTTGCTTTTTGCTGCTGCTTCTGTTTATTACATCCAGATGTTTTGGCTCCACATCCATGATGAGAATCTCCCGTTCCAACACATCCCAAAGATGATCTATTGGTTTGAGATCTGGTGACTGTGGAGGCCTGTGGAGTACAGTGAGCTCATTGTGGTGTTTAAGAAAAGAAAGATTCTCACATCTGAATGTGGCAGCTGAATTTAAGACTCCTCAGACAATGCAATGCTTTTCCTCTCTTCTACCTTCCAGTTTTGTTTAGTCTGTGTGATTTGTAGCCTCAGCTTCCTGTTCTGAGCTGACATGAGTGGTAAACAGTGTGGTCTTCTGCCGCTTCAACTTTGGATGTGTTGCATGTGTGGAGATGCTGTTCCAGATACCTGGATTGTCACAAGTAGTTTATTTCTATTCTGTCCAACCAGTCTGACTATTCACCTTTCACCTCTGGTATTAAAAGGCCTTTTCATCCAGGTAGCTGCTGCTCACTGGATATTTTCTAATCTCAGACCATTCCCTGTAAACCAGATGGTTGTATGTGAAAATCCTGGTAGATTACCAGTTTCTGATGCCCTCAGACCAGTTTAACCACCAACAGCCAAACTAATATATTACTTAAATCCCTTTCATGTCAGCATGCCGAAATGCATTGAGATGCTGTCATGTGATTGGCTCATAAGCTTCTCTGTCAACAAGCAACTGAACAGGTGTCCGTAATAAAATGGCTTTTTGAAAGGACGTGAACTCAGTTTTTGGATTGTGGAGCCTTTGTTCAGCATATTTTTTATGATTTATTTCCTGAATAAACATCACCTGATTGGGATGTTTTATCTTCATTTCATCACATTGCCATGTGAGTCTGTTAAGGTTGTTTTGCAATAAAGTTGTACTATTAGATGTCATCATACTTGACCCCATTGTTTTAAAGCTGCCTTTACTTCTTTGTCTGTTGGACAGTGGTCTCCAACCCCGGGCTTAGTGAGCTACCATCCTACAGGTTTTAGTGTTTCCCTGCTACAACACACTTGATTCAAATGAAAAGGTTCTCCAACAACTTGTCTTCATCTTCTGCACTTGTATGTTAATGAGCCGTTAATTTGGGTCAGGTGTGTTACAGCGGGGACACACTAAAGCCTGTGGGATGGTAGCTCACGAGGACCGGAGCTGGAGACCCCCACTGTATTTGTGTTTTATCTAAATGAGAAAAATCCCATTTGGTTACTGAAAAGCAGGATTCCTCTTAAAGGTAATGTCAGTGATGTCTGATAAAGAATAAAACAGGAACATCCTGTGTTTTTTGTTTTATGTTTTTTTTTTGTTTTGTTTTGTTTTTTTTTTGTTTTTTTAGTGGCTGTAAATATAATTAGGATAAAACTAAAAAACCACTGAAAATGATCATAATTAGAAATTGCACTTCCTTTTATTTTATTAAATTTCACTTGGTTGTGGCTTCTACTCACTCTGTGTTTCTGCTACATTTCCTGGAAAAGCTAAAAAAAAAAAAAAAAAAAAACATAAAGTCCACAAGGACAGTATAACACACAAAAAAAGAGAAAAAAAATTAAGTAATAATCCAGTGAAACAAGGTGAAACATTTAGCAGTTAAATAGCCCGTCATTTCTCTCGGCAGGTGATGGAAACCAGCGGTGCTCAAAACGACCCTATCACTCTTCATCTTTCACAGCTAAATTGGTTATAAACCCTTGAGAGGACATGTAACTTTAAACTTTTTTCCTTCCACACATTACGCTGCTACTTCATTGACTTGCACTTTTTAAATCTTTAACACTCTATTGGTTGGTCTGACGTGTCAGCAGTCTCCATCAACGCCATCCCAGGCACAAAAAGGCACCGCTAACTTTGTATCCTTGGGAGCAATGTGGCACTTTTTATTTCAGTAGAAAAGGTTGACAAAAAGGTCCCTCGACGGGAGAAAAATTTGAAGGTCAGATCACTTTTAAGTCCAATGGCCACAGTTTTTTTTTTACTCCAATGTCTTACAGGGTTCTTTTGTTACTGGAAATGTGTAATGATTACCTCCTGAAGCGTAAAACCTTTTTGAGTTGTGAATATTGACATGCTTTGTATGTGACCTTTGGTCAGCTGATCCTGTAAACCCAGTGTATCTGCACTCTGTTTAGTCTAATCTAAATGCTGCAATGATCACCTATGAAACAAGGCATGAATAAACATAAATTAACTTAATCTATTTTTTTTTTTAAATTGTCAGAGCAGGAGTCTGAGGCACTTTAGATCTGTACTCATTACATACTACGCTGGTGGAGAATCGTATCAGCACCAAAATGATTCTACCAGAATAATTCTGACCCCAAACATTGACCCGAAACACAGCAAGAATGATAAAGAACTATCCTCAGTTACAAGGACAAGCAGTCCTGCAACAGATAGTGTTTCTCCAGAGCCATGATCTCGTAATACAATCTGTCTGGGATTATGTAACGCAACAGCACGGATCTACAGATGAGTTAAAAACAAGTTTGCTGAGATGCTTGGAAAAGTTCACCCACCAAGTGCCTCGAACAATACCAGCAGATGAAAACTGGCACCGTGTTAAAAGTAAATGTTCTCACCAAACGTTGATTTCTTTTAACAGCCTCCAGAAAATGTAACACGCTGTAAATTCATGTATCGGAATCATCTCAATAATCCCAGCACAGATGATCGGAAAAAATCTGATGTTTAAAAGTCCGTGTTAACACAGCAGGTGCACACTGGATTTAGTTCAAGTGCACGTGAACATTTCAAAACTCCTTCAATTGAACCGCAAATTACTCCAAGCTGTGTTTCTGAATAATCCAAGTGAACTGGAGTCGAATGATTTCACAGTGGATTCAAAGGTCCACTGCTTCCATCATACAGTCAGAAAGTCAGAGATGCCTCTCATTCACAGTCTTTCAAAAGAGTCCTCCTGTCTCCATCTTCTCATCATAAAACTGTTTTATGCATGACTGCACATTTAGAAGATGAGCTTAAAACTTGTTGTTTATTTAAGCCCTGAATCAATCAGTTTGCAGTTTGTATTGTGACTCACTGTTATACAAAGTTACAAACTGGGATGCTTGGCTCCATACCAAGCGTGTGTACTCGTACTGGTTTTAATAAAAGTACCACAACCGATACCTGATACCACACTAGTCAAGCAAGAGCAGATTTGTTTGATGACATGCTTCGGACATATTTAAAAAGAAATAAATGCCTTGAATATTAAAATGTGACATTTTTTGTTGCACTAAAAGCAAGATCTTTGTTTCAAAACCTCACATTTATAGTTGTATTCAGGTAAAATGAGCCAAATCAAAATAAAACTTGTTGAAATTGTTAGATCTGTAATATTATTATATTTGTACTGGTGAGGTAACTTCAGAAAGGATGGGTTATTACAACCTCATTAAATCTTACACAGTTAAACAGCAATAATAACCACAGTCACAATAATGTTCACAAAAACAGATTTGGTATCGGCAGATATTCAAATTTCAAATATCGGATCGGAACTCCCAAACAGTGGATTGGTGCATCCCTAGTTACAAACTCCCACAGCACAATAACTGCCTTAAGGTCGCTCATTAACTTGGTTGATTTTACATCTTTATTTTGTTTTATTTGCTGATGTGAATCTACTGAATTTGTTTAAAAGGAAAGTCATCTAAAGGAGAAGTTAAATGAAAGATCTTATTGATGAGTTTCAAATGTAAAAAGAGTCACTTTCTAAGAATTTTAATGTGCGTTTTGTCCTCTTTGCATCCCTTGCTTTCACCTGTTGTAGTTTCCAGCTGTTAGGTTTGTAAATCAGAGGAAGTGTGAATTAGTGGCCGGTTCATTCCTGCTTTTAAATAACATTGTTTTCATGTAAATATAATTCTGCAGCATCTTTACGTCAGACATTTCCAGCAAAGCTCTGCATCAAGGTTAACAGGAAGTATACAACACTACATGAGGAGCATTTTCTTCTCTGACGTGTTATTTAGCAAAGCCTGAAACAGAAAGAACTTTGTTTACAGCTCCAGACTCACAGATGAACTCTTTCTTGTAAAAGTGTCACAACTGTTTACTTGAAAGTTTGCAAGCTCTCAAAAGATTCTCTTAAGTGGAAGTGCCATCTGCTTAAACAAGGCAAACAATGTTAAGACGTATTGATTTCACATGTATGCCACATTCAAACACTTGAAACGTGACAATTAGAGAAAAGGACTGAAGAAAAATTTTCACATGAATTGTTTTAATCTATAAAAGACTGATTTTGTTTACTATCGATATCAGAATGTACATTATCACCTTGTTCAGACAACACCCAACATTGCTTTTTGACATTATTTGAACAAGAGCAAAGAAGTAGTGCTGCTTTAAAAGACTTTAAAACGAAGTTAGTTAGCTTTCAGGTGTGAAAACATGGAGCCTCTGACTCATTTTGTTGGCACATTGACATTTATTATGTACATTCTTGGAGCTGTCATCGCCCTGTAGTGTCCCGAGGCTGAAAAAAACATACTTCACAGGTGCTACTTCACACTTCACTTTGTGTTCCAGCCCAGAGAATCAGAAGACAGCTGCTTTTTGCTTTAGGGCACTGCATCAAATGGCAGCAACTCCATACTTTGAGCATCTTGAATGTGTACCGTTGTTAATTTAGCCAAGGAGCATAATATCATATCTTCACAAACAGTGAGGAAAAGAAAGAAAAAAGAAAGTGAATGAGCAAGAGATAAGAAAAGAGTTACTGACTTTTACTGACTGGAAAGAGCTTAATGAAGAGACAGGATACAAGGCAGAGTAAGTCTTCATTTGGGAGTAACCATGCACAAAAATCTGCTAAACCTTCACTAGCACTTCTTTTCTCATGCACTGTTGCATCAGATCAGCATGTTTACTTTCAGCATGTCTTACTTTTAATCATTTCAAATCAAATCAAATCAAAGATACTTTATTCATCCCCAAGGGGAAATTCAAAGTTCAAGCCAGCTCGTCCAAGGTTTGACATACAGACATGTAACATTAATGACAGCCAGTTTTTCCAGCGCCGCCGTATACCAGATAAGAACAGGGATACATTAGGATCATAGGAGGGGGGTCGGGGGAAAAAAGGTCATGCAACTCCGGGCTGCGTCACACATGACGCAGTCTAAACAGACAGAGAAAAAAACCTCATATACTGAAGCACAAACTCAGACAAAGACACACAAAGTCCAGGGAGGCGGTGAGTCATGTGGGAGGGGACCGGGGGTGGTTGAGGAAGAGGGGGAGAGTGTCGATGAACATGTCTTCTTCCGTTCTCAGGGGTGTGTTGCGCCGGCCCAAGGCCGCTGGGAAGCCGAATCCAGATATGATTGTTGTTTGGGTTCCAGGTGAAGAAAACAATTTCAATCTAATTTCTGATTTTATTTTTATTTGTTGCTGTCTTTTACTACTTTTTAATACTGTCTTTGCACCCTATGTCATGCTTTTAATGTTTTCTGTGAAGCACTCTTGTGCATGAAATGCCCTATACAAACAAACCTGCTTTGCTTTAAAAAGTTCTGTAGAAATATTTAATAATTTAGACAAATATTCTTGTACCTTTAAAAACCATATATATGATTAGATTCTGCATGTGGATCAACTTCACTTTCCTCATTTGTTGCTCACATTGCTGTACTTTGTAAAACAACCACTCATGTGTGACAGTGAAAACAAGCTCAGCTGGAATGTAAAGTAAACATAGTGATGAGAAACTCATGTACACAGTGGTACTGAGGCTTCCATAGTGCTTTTTGTTTTATTATATAGGTAATTAACATTATAAAGTCCAGTTGAACCCCTGCTGTCTTAATATACAAGAAGAAAACAGAATCTAAACCAGCTCGCATGTCAGGAGGAGATCAGAAACTTGTGTGTGTGTTTTATGAAACATCCGTAACCCATGAGGATGCATCCCAATCTGCTTGGTGCCGTCTGAAACATCCCTGTTGGTGGAAAACCAGCTTCTTCTTAAAGACACATCTCACAATTACAACTGTTACAACCTTCAAGTAAAGAAATAAGATCCCTCTCTGTGTGTAGCTAGATATCTGTTTAAACCAGAGGTGGGGGTCCTGGTCTTCGAGGGCTGCAGCACATTTTCCACGTGTTCCTGCTTTAACACACCTGATTAAAATCAATTGGTTGAACAGCCTATCAAGGTCTGCATGGTGACTCATTGATTGGAACCAGGTGTGTTAAAGCAAGGGCACATGGAAACTTGCAGGAAGAGGGTCAACGTTCCCCACCACGGATTTAAACTGAGGTTAAAATGGACGGCAGTCAGTTAGCTCCAACATGTCAGTCAGATCACTGTCAACAGTAGTTTCAGTATTTGTTTCACATTTACATGAAGCATAAGTAAATGGAGTAAAGACTTTCTACTTTTTAGCACTGAATACATAAAAGTTGAAATGTATTTCAATCAAACTGAAATCTTCTATTGTTGCCTTGAATTAAATATTGTAAAATAAATGATGACCGCAGCATCAGCTTGATACAACGGGAATTCAATAATGAGTTGGCTTGCCAGATTTTAGACTCATCTTTTGCAACTCATCAGTTTCCAGTTTAAATCTCCCTTTTTTTCTGCTCTTCAGTAACAAAAGACTTGTCAACAGAACAAGGTGTGTAGAAGTGCCTGAGAATCCACACAAGCTGCCTGACTGAAGGGAAAAAGATGAGGAGAAACTGCAATTTCATGCCAGGCTACCTGCCAGACGGTATTACTTCTGAGGATTTTCGACTTTTTTTTTTTTTTTTTTTTTTTTATTGAATAAAAAGATTCACAAGCCCGAATGATGAAAAATAGAAAATATAAATTAGTTCACTAATGTATGTGAAAATTGTGGGGATCTTCTGTTTCTTTTACTCTGAAAAGAAGACTAAACAAGACAAGGGGTTGTTGGTGTGCTTTCCTATTGTCAAATCCATCTGGACCTCCAGGACAACAAGCCACTGCAATTCTGACTACATGCTTGGCGACTGACCAGCTCGGAGTATCGGAGTAAATAGCAGTACACAGCACAACGCCATTGAGCCGCTCCTGGATTATGAGCATGGAGCCAGATACTAAAAGGTACAGATGGTTAAGAAGCCTATTCATGTCTGTTTTAAAGAAACAAGACAGACAGATGGAGTCATTTGAGGATCTCCATCACAGACATGGCCCATTAAGGCTCTGCATTACAACTAGTTAATGCTATTAGGTGATGCACTTTCAAAATCTGACATCATTGATGAACCCCATAATGGATCGCTCCACCGTCCAGACCATCATCTGGACAGAGAAATAACTGTATTTCCAGATTATGCCTCTGCTTCCTACTAAATATGGCTTGGCATTGCTGCCAGTCTTCAAACTTTCTGTGGGAAGAGGAGTTCCACTTTACACGGGTATTATGACTGTGTCAGTGGGCGCCTGCGCTCAATCCGCCTCTGAATGAAGCAACAGGATCAACATAAACCGCACTGCAGGCCAAAACATGTATTCCCCAAGTGTTTTTGGCTTGAGTTTATCTCCACAATACTTCCTCTTCTCTTTTCTTCCTCCTTTCCTGACTGGACAGACCCAGTCTGGACCCTGTCAATGGTTTCAAAGGCTGTTTGTGTTTGGTTGAAGTCCTGCTTTGCTATTTGGGGAGTTTCCACTGGGAGGAGGTGTAGGCAGAAAAGATTGGCTTTGGAAGCCAAGAAAAGGTCTCTTTATTGTGGGGGAGACAAAATAGCAACCCCTGGTGGTAACCAGATTCAGCCTGAGTCTTCCTAGTAGTGACGGGTTCTTCATCATCCACATAAATTCATGTAAACCTTAGTAGGAGTCAGACTTTGAAGATATTTGAGGTACTGTTGTGACAAAAAGGAAAAGTAGAGGAGAAAGTCATCCGAACATATATAAATGCATCATTTAGAATCATTTTTCAACTGTATGTCATGATATTTGATAAACTTTGGTAATCCATAATAATTTTCTTTTCATTGTTGTCTTATAATCCGAGCTTCAGCTAAATGTGAGTTTTAAAAGCATGAGTATTGACAGCGTATGACACAGGTTGTATGCCATCTATTTTGGCTCAAGTTAGAGGATTATTCACTCTTTCCAAAGCTGTGCAAAAAATGTTGCAAGTTTACCAAATCTGATGCTGATCTCAGCCAGCAGCAGGTATGCCAAGCAAATTTATGATATCTGTTCTTGGACATGAATTTTAGTGTCACATGGACAAGTAAGCTATTACATTACCGGGGATAGTAATGTAATAGTATACATATAGTATACATATATATGTACATATATATGTATACTATATGTATACATATATACATATAGTATATGTGGATGAATTTATGAATTTATGTGGATGATGAAGAACCCGTCACTACTAGGAAGACTCAGGCTGAATCTGGTTACCACCAGGGGTTGCTATTTTGTCTCCCCCACAATAAAGAGACCTTTTCTTGGCTTCCAAAGCCAATCTTTTCTGCCTACACCTCCTCCCAGTGGAAACTCCCCAAATAGCAAAGCAGGACTTCAACCAAACACAAACAGCCTTTGAAACCATTGACAGGGTCCAGACTGGGTCTGTCCAGTCAGGAAAGGAGGAAGAAAAGAGAAGAGGAAGTATTGTACATATATATGTATACTATATGTATACTATTACATTACTATCCCCGGTAATGTAATAGCTTACTTGTCCATGTGACACTAAAATTCATGTCCAAGAACAGATATCATAAATTTGCTTGGCATACCTGCTGCTGGCTGAGATCAGCATCAGATTTGGTAAACTTGCAACATTTTTTGCACAGCTTTGGAAAGAGTGAATAATCCTCTAACTTGAGCCAAAATAGATGGCATACAACCTGTGTCATACGCTGTCAATACTCATGCTTTTAAAACTCACATTTAGCTGAAGCTCGGATTATAAGACAACAATGAAAAGAAAATTATTATGGATTACCAAAGTTTATCAAATATCATGACATACAGTTGAAAAATGATTCTAAATGATGCATTTATATATGTTCGGATGACTTTCTCCTCTACTTTTCCTTTTTGTCACAACAGTACCTCAAATATCTTCAAAGTCTGACTCCTACTAAGGTTTACATGAATTTATGTGGATGATGAAGAACCCGTCACTACTAGGAAGACTCAGGCTGAATATATATATATATATATATATATATATATATATATATATATATATATATATATATACATACATACATTTTATATATATATATACAATGTATATACATATATATAATGTATGTATATACATATATATATATATATATATATATATATATATATATATATATATATATATATATATATATATATATATATATATATATATAATGTATATACATATATATATAATGTATGTATATATATATATATATATACATATATATAATGTATGTATATATATATATATATATATATATATATATATATATATATATATATATATATATATACATACATACATTATATATATGTATATACATTATATATATATATATATATATATATATATATATATATATATATATATATATATATATATATATATATATATATATATATGTTTAATATATTTATTCATTTATCAAATAAATTTGGGATTTTCATCAGGGTTGATGATATTACACCACTAATGCAGAGATGAAAAAATTAGCATGTTATTTTTAAACTATGCATTCAATACATGTGTCATTATCAATCAACCAATCAATCAAAAATTTGATTTGATTTATTGATGTGTCATTTGAAAATATGAGTTAGGTATTTTCTCGGTAAGGAATGCAGATTTTGCACATGTCACTGCCTTGTCACAGCAGTGAACCCCCAAAAACTACGTTATCCTCCTTTTTAACGATATCTGACAGTTTTCCAACCTTATATTTAGAGGATGGCTACAAGATGACTCAATTGCTACATTGCACAATCTTTAATTATGGTCTAAAGCAGGGGTGCCTTCAGCACTGGTTCTCAGGTTTACCATGAATGCCTATTTCAACACACCTGACTCAAACTAATCAGTCATTGTACAGAACTTCATTTGCTGTTGGAAGAGCGATACATCGAAACCTGCAGGACAGAGGCCTTCCAGGACCGACTGTAGGCACCCCTGGTCTAAAAGTCTTATCCGGCATGAGGTGCCAGTGGCTCTCATAGTAGAACTGCTTGTCTTGTGACCTGATGGTCTGTGGTTCCAGTTCCAGTCCTGCTCCCCTATGCTGCTGCAGCCCCGAGGGGGACACGATTGTTTCTGAGATCTGGTCCAAACATATGCCAAGAACTGTGCGATGATTTACAGTGGTGACCCCTTCAGAGGGACAAGTGAAAAAGACAACAACAGCAGTCTCCTCCTGTGAAACCAGATTTGTGGTCAGCACAGAGATGACCATGGAGACAGTTACTGTAAGTCCAATAAAACTGGAAGCAGTGATGCAGAATGTCATTCCACCCGCTGTTTACAAATAGTAATTATGTGGGAAAAACTATATTGTCCACTCCTCCCATCTTCCACAAGCCATATGTGGTTATATGTCATCTGGATAAGACAGGTAATTAGCTGCATGCAGTAAACATCTTTGGTTCCTCCTATAGAGGCGAGTACAGAACATATCAGACAAAATAATAACCAAGATAAACCAAACAGGTGTTGGCTGGAGCAAATTTTTTATAACACTTACCTCTTTTTACAAACAGAAGAAAACACATAAGGAAAAATGTATCAAAAAATCTCATAATAATTAAAAAAAAACATTTATACCAGTGACTCATCATCACTTTCAGCTCAGTTTAATCATTTAGTCATCAGAGCAAGCGCACCTTAAACAGATGATTTACCAGAATTGTGCAGTTGAGTTGAAAGATCACACACTGGCAGACAGTAGGATGACAATTTTACTGACTAATGGATCATTTTTCGAGTTTAGTTGCCTTGATCGAATATTAGAGAAAACCCCATGACCACTTAGTACTGAACAGGAAAAGGGCACAAAAGTCTCATGCTAGCAGTTTGAAAGGCAAAGACTGCGCTTAAAATATATCATCTTGCATATTACTCAATAAAATCAGCACCCCAGTTGCCAGTGAGCACAGTGTTATCCCACAAGCATTTTATTAAACTTTGTCTTAATTGTCTATTATTAACAGGCATTGATTATATTTCACATCAGATGATCAGATGATGTAATAAGTTGATCTTGTGGAGACCCAGGAAGAGTAGCTGCTATGAAATATCAGCAGCTAATAGGGATTTTATAAATAAACTAAACTAAATATCATTTGAATTCCCATAACTTTAAGCAGAACTCCAGCACTGGCAGCAAACCTGCTGTATTGGTTAGGAGAAGGCACACTAGACCTCTTTAAAAAAAAAAAAAAAAAAAAAAACACATCACATTTGCTCCTTGCTTTCTCACACAAACGGCTGCTGGACTGACCGACAGCCAGAGGCGCTGGAATAATGGAATAATCCAAAAAGCACTGTGGAATTTCTGGTAGACTTCTCTGCCGTAAGCTTTGAGGTGATGGGATATCAGATAAACGCCGTACAATACCGACTCCCCCCCCTCTGGATTCATAACGCCATCTCTCAGACATCAAAGTTGAGGAAACTAGGTTAAGAAAAGCCTCGTCATGTTTACCTCCCGAGTGAGCCGCAGAGTGTTTACGCACCTTTTCTACAGGATCTGTTTCGACACATCAAAAATGCCTTCGTCTGTTTTCCTTCTCATAACCCAGAAATGAAAGGCGGCACTGAAGGCAGTGGAAAGTGAAACCACAAGGGAACTGAGGCTTTTGAAAAAAAGTTAAGCAAACTCCAAGTTTAGTAAGAGCAAGGTGATCTGTGTGGATAATCGTGACAGTGGTGAAACAGTTCTTTGTTTCTGCTTGGTTTGTTTCCCTGCTGGCTAAAATGTGCTCATGAAAGTATTTATATGTGACAAGAGTCAGGTTTCAAAAATGCTACAAGTCTTCACTATTTAGTGTACAGCAGGCCTGATTATATGTCCTCTGGCAAAATAAAGACATCAAGAAATCCCAGCTGTTGTACAGTAAATAAAAGATTTATTTTCATTTAACACCTGAACATTTTGTCTTTGTGAAATGTAAACCATGTAGATTAAATAATTTAATCAATGGAAATACACTAAATATACACTAAAATGAATGAGAACACAATGGACAGATAGAAACAATGTTGGTTTGAAGTGCAAAACAAATAGTTGAAGACACTGGCAGCTAGTTTAAACAGATAATTAAACCTTTAGGTGGCAGAGTTTTTAATGGTTCCAGTGAGTTTGATGGTTTGGGGGTGGTGGGTTGCACAGCAGCTGATGCTTTGACTAACAGTGGCCAATCAGAAAGTTGTAGAGGGTTTCAGCTCTTTCTGGAGAAGGTTTAATAGATGATGCAAAATTATTTTGGATGTTAAAATAGATTACTCGCACAGTGTTGCTGCTTGTGTAATCTGTCACCATTGAGAGGTGTTAGCCTCATGAGTGGGTCCACTCCATTTATTACCTGGGCAGCCAAGAGGCTAATCGGGCGAGCGGAGTTTCACTCCATTTAAAATGGGCGACCATCAGTCGGGTGACTCACTCGTATACGAAGGCTTTTTCGGTGAGATTGCCCACTACAACCACAAATCTGTGTGGGATTGCAGATAAACTCAGAAAATGTTGATGTGGTCTTTATTTAAGCTCAGTAACGGCAGCAAAGTGATTCCCAATCTCCCTTCCAACTTTATTGTCCTATTTTGTTAAGAGACCTCCATTTGCATACTACAGCATTAAACAAATATTTGCAAAATTATGACATTTTTATCAACTTTTTATTGGGCTTATTTATATCATAAACTTAACTCAAACGATCCATGCATCCTCTGTTTTTGGCTACACTATTTCCACTGGAAAATGCTCTCCTCTCTATTCAAGCAGCCTCTTCCAGTGCTCATCTCCCAGCTGCAAGGAAAGGAGCAGCCCGTGTGTGTGTGTGTAAACAGGTGACCTGAGGATACTGTGAAGAAAAACCAAGCATAGCTAATGAACGTTGGTTTTGGTTCTATATTTATCCAATGGAATTGATTCTACACATCAATTAAAATCACACCACTGTTATCTACACATGCAAATGGATGCAAGTAGATATGTCTTTCAAATGGAGTTCACACACATCCATTAGCAGGCAAGTGACCGAGGATGGAGTTAGACCTGAATTTTCACAATCTGAATGAAGATCAGAATAGTTTTTATTGTCATTAAGCATGGTGCAACAAAATACTGGCCCTCTGCAAAATGTAAAGCAGAAAAAATCCTAAATAAGCAGAAAAATCATACAATATGTTTAAATTTAGAAAAAAAAAAAAAAAAAAAGAAAAAACTCATAATGATATCAGTAAATATCACACATTAAACACCTTAACATCACTGCCACCATCTTTAGGACTAAACTAAAACAGCACAGTTGCAGTGGACTGAAAAGAGTCATTTACAGTCATAGATTCTGGATGTTTGCATGAAGAGATGATGTTAAAACTTTAGTTTGTTACAAGTTCAATAAACCATGTAAAGATTAAAATGTCCTCAGATGTTATTGATATGCGGCTTAAAGTCAAGCAGAGAACATTAGGAGAGTGATCAGGTTAATATTGACATCTTAGAGTTTTTCTTTATTCCTTAAAAAAAAAAAAAACTAAGACTGGTAATGATGAGGGGTTCAGGGTGATAAAGTATCCCACTGGTCAAAAATGTGTCAGATCTTTCGTCAAGACAGGCATATCGACTCAATAATATGGCCTGCAAACAGCCCAAATCTCAGTCATTTTGTGATGGAAATTAAAATGATTTGATCTATCAAGTTCCATCCTGCAAAGCGGCACTTTTAGCTGCTAAACAAGAGACTTGTTGTTCCTTCATGAAGCTCAGCACACAGTTTAGTTGTTTTCTATTATTACTAGTACTATTACTATTAATCTTTTTTTTCTATTATTAATCTATTGTTACATAACTGTTTTCTCTGCCTTGTCTAAAAGAGGAAAGACAAAACTCCCTTTCCAGCAATAACTCCATCCCATTGTCAGAATTGTATTGTCACATTTCTTTAAATATTTCTGGGATAGATCAAAGGGATGAAATTCCGATTTCTCACTGAAACGCAGTTTTCTTACACATCCTGACCTACAAATTACACTTCTGAAAACTTTGCCAAAGTGTTGCCTGTATCAAGTGAACTATTGAATCACTTCCTGAGGATTCCTCTCTGCATGGAAATAAGGAAAAATGCTAACTTCTCCCTGGTTCAAATCAATTATTCACAGTCATCTCTAGGGATGTGCAGTCCCTGGCAGTTTCCTAAGAGTTTCCTAAGATGAGTCAAAGTGTGCTTGTCTGTGTGTGTGTGTGTGTGTGTGTGTGTGTGTGGATGGAAGGTTCAAGCTAAACCATTTAGCATAATGTAACATTCAAGATGAAGAGTGTATCTGGGCAAACACTCCCTGCGTCTACCATTTCCTCCATGACTGAGTCCCACTGAGAAAATGGACCTCTCAGACATGTCTGCAAGAGCAGATATGGAAAGGTTACAGTGTCTCCTAAGTGAGGAGTCCTCCCACCACTGAGAAGTTGTAAATGTTTCATTTAACCAAAAAGAAAAAAAAGAATCTGCGCACCCTCTTCTTCTGCGTCCTTCTGAGAAACATCCTCCTACCTCTGCTACGTTGTGTCGGCATGTTAAGATGGTATTCAACACCCTATCGGTTAATGGACGGCGTGCAGCGAGGGAATATGATCTTTTTGACTATTTCTTCTTTTCATTTCAGTCAGCATGATAAAAGGCCCTGTCAGTGCATTCAACATTGGGTAGGTATTTACATTGGGTAGGTATTTACAGCAGATTTATCCTAAAATCCTCACAATTCTGGTTCTAATGCTAATATTATATTAGACCACAACCGTTCAAGTCAGCTGAAACTGCACGTAAATTTAGAATACTATTTTATCTTGCCTTTTTAAAACCTGAGGTCCTCATTTGTGGAATTTTTTAGCTGAGTTTGCCTTTGCAGAGATAGTGTTTGCATCATTTTGTAGCATGACTTTATAGAGGTTTAAAGCCACAGCTGCATTATTCCAAAACGAATTCTGGAAATGTTTTGTTGGAAGTCAGCATGATACTTCTTTTCATTTTTTCTTTGAAGGGACTGGAATCCAAAACGTGTTTTAAATTTCCCAAAAGCATCACAATTGTGCACCACTGGGATTATCAATACATGTATCGGTCCAGACACATGCAGGCTAGCTAAATGACTACAAATAAACAATGTTGGACATGTTCATCTGTTCGTGGCCACTCTTTGATAAAATTTAGGATTTAAAATAATTTTTATCTATCAATGTAACTTCTTTTTTTTTTTTTTTTTACGTTGCGAGCCATTGTGAATGTCAAAATGTTTGTTTATGTGTTTATTTTGTTTCTGCCTTCTTTGATACCAAACCTGAAATTCCTGTACAACAAATCTACCTACGGGTACAAATAAAGTCAACTGAACTGAACTTTATTGGCCCAGGAAGAGATCTAGAGTGTAGCTACATTTTATAGAGAAACATTACAATGGCACAAGATCTAATGCCTGTATTGGAAAGATCAATAATAGTAAAGAATCAGAGGACAGATCTATATCCTTATGCGGAGGAGCAGCCGAATCACTACTCTATATGTTCCAATATGAGTACCGTCCTCGAAGGAAGAATGCGTGATGCACAACTGCAATATGCTTATTTTTCTTTTAATTCAGTCCAGAAATCAAACTAATGGAATAATTTCCTGCTTTTGATGCCTGAGAGTTTTCCTCCCTCTGGCGCAAATATTGCTGCAGTATCTCTGACTGGGGGTTAACCCCTTGTTTCTTTAGCAGTTAGCTCACCTGAAAACACAGATGTGTATATAAGCTTCATGGAGACTTAAGGCATATTTTTATATTTAAATCTGAGACTCAAGCATTGACACGATTATTTTGATCAAATTAAATTAAATTTAAAAAAAAAAAAATACAATTATAGAATCCCATATGGTACCACTCTGTGACACATACAAGAGTGAGTGAGTAATCAGTATAATAAATATTCAGGCTTTTCATCATTTAACTCTCTGTTATATAAGTGTTTCCTTTCAGTAAACTTCAGCAATAATAAGGGAATAAGTGACCTTGGAAGTAAACATTGCATTGGAAGGGAGAGCTAGACGAGTAGTTACACAGGAGAGCTTGAGTCTGGAGAGACAGCAAGTCATGTCCCAGTCTGGTAAGACAGACAAGTCAAGTTTTCTAACCCGCTTCGTTTGTCCTTATTTTCAATGAAAATAAAAACCTTCATTCACGTCTCCAAAGTGGCTTTTCAGCATGAGTCAGCCAAGCATTTTCTGTTTATTCCCTTTTCCATATTCGTTACTCAGTTCTTTTTCCACCTCCACACTTATTAGCCACTGAAAGGAGCCTCTATGTTTATATTGTTGTGAAGCACTATGTGACCTTGTGTCTATGAAAAGCACTATATAAATAAAGTTTATCTTTATCTTCTGCTCCAAAAATGGCTCAATAACCAAAGGCTTCATGTAAACACCATGTTGGATAGTATGGCACATTGTTCAAAGCCAGTGGTGGATTCATGTGTGAGATGTGGATGTTTTCTGCAGGCACTGCTGCTTTTTTTGATGATTGTTCGGTTCAGAGAATCTAATCATGGCCAGCATTTGGTGTTAGTCGTGGTTACTTCACATAGCGAACCCTTTCCTTGCCCAGTGTGAGATGAAAAATGATTCAGCCCGTTCTCTAAAAGCACTCTGTTAGTGTTTGCTGGATGTCAACAACTCATCTTTTCTTTTACACCTTGTGTTTTCTCCTGGATACAAAATGAGTGCTCAGATGTCAGCATCTTTTATGATGCATGACTACATCATGGTACGATGCTGTAACTAAATCCCAGCAGATCGGATCTTAGTTTTTTTAACATTGCCTCCTTCACCTGTCTTCCTTGTGTATAAAACCGTCAGACTGTGACAAAAGAAATTAGATGAGGCTGCAGGAATTGTAGCAGATGGTTCTGGTTCCTGTTAAATTTGCATGCAGTCAAACTGTCAGTTTCATAACACTTGTCTTGTTATGGAACAGCAGGGAACTGGGAATGTAACTTGAACTGCAATCTTGATTCATATTATAATATAATTATTATAAATATGATAATAACATTATTACTATTATTATTATTATGTTTTATTTTTCATTCTAAGCTGAATTCTATTGATACTGAATGTACAAATTGATGCTAATTTAAGGAGGATTTGTTTGTTTGTTTGTGACATTTTTCACTCAGTACCTGCATAAAAAGATTAAATGACCTGTACGACATGATTTTAATGCTCTTCTTCACATCTCCAGTGATATGCTGATTTGACATTCTGCAACACAGTGAAATCTCCAGCTAGGTTGCTCCTGCTCCTATTACCCCATGTATTATGTTGCTATAACATGGAAATGAGAAACCAAACTCATTGTATTGCAGCAAGTCTTGTTTTACTCTTATGAATTAGATTTGTTGAATTAAAATTCTAATTAAAAATGTTTTTCCATCCATCCATCCATCCATCTTCTGCCGCTTATCCAGAATCGGGTCGCGGGGGCAGCAGCCTAAGTAGGGAAGCCCAGACTTCCCTCTCCCCAGCCACATTTGCCAACTCTGCGGGGGAGATCCCAAGGCGCTCCCAGGCCAGCCGAGAGATATAATCCCTCCAGCGTGTCCTGGGTCTTCCCCGGGGTCTCCTCCCAGAGGGACGTGCCTGGAACACCTCACCAGGGAGGCGTCCAGGAGGCATCCTGACCAGATGCCCGAGCCACCTCAACTGGTTTCTCTCGATGCGGAGGAGCAGCGGCTCTACTCTGAGCCCCTCCCGGATGCCCGAGCTCCTCACCCTATCTCTAAGGGTGAGCCCGGCCACCCTGTGGAGGAAACCCATTTTTAGGAAACCCGTTTCCTAAAAATGTTTTTGTCAAAGTGAAATCCCTTTAAACTCAAAAGCATCGATGTGTCACACAGTTAAACTCACACTCTGCTCCTTCCAGTATATACACAAGAGGAATCTTTCTGGGTGCATGTGTGCCATTCTGGTTGGCAAACAGAAGGAAAGTCCTCATAAATATGACAGTCAGGAACAGCATCCCTTTATTCCTGCTTAATCCTCGAGGACCTATTCATATATCCAAGTGCAGATCTCTGACAAAGCAGCAGCTTGGTGGAGTCACTCCATGGTGTCCTGCCTATCAATCCATCTCTGTCTTCCCTCCACACACCAAATCTTCACAATAACATTTCTTCCACCTAACGACCGTTGGTCGATACCTCCCCATTGTGAAAGACCCCAATCCACTGTGACACTGTGACTGCACGGTTGCAGCCAAGGATCGACACAGATGGACTCAGTGTTATTTCCTCTTCAGCTGCTTTAGCTTCACTCAGTCTGTGCTGGATAGTAATATGTTGCATAACTGTGACACATTTGGCACTTTTCAGTCAGTCATTACATCATTGTTTTGACATAAAAAGACAAAGTTGAAACACATTTGAGGCGGTAATGCAAGAGTTCTTATTAATTACATTAAAAAAGTAGCTGCAAATGTTAACAAACTGAGTTATTAAATCATTATTTTACCTTAGTTACACAATGTTCCTATGAAGCACTATACACAGGGTTTAAATTGCACCGGTGCCGTATGACCTCCCAAATAACATTCATTCATTCATTCATTATCCTCACCGCTTAATTCGACGAAGGGTCGCAGGGAAGCTGGAGCCTATCCCAGCAGTCTTTGAGCGAAAGGCAGGGTACACTCTGGACAGCTCCCCAGTCCATCGCAGCTTCCAAATAACATGCACAAATAAATATATTAGCGCACAGCATCACACTCAAAAACAGGGTTGCTTTCATTTAGAAATATCTCATATAGTCAATAACAACATTAAAAAACATGAACAAATTTCAATATTTTAATTACAGCAAATAAAAAGCAAGCGCTAATACATGTCATCTAATATTTTTTGACTTGTCATACAAAGACCTTCAAGAGCTACAAAGCACTCAAATCAAATTACAAAGGTATGCCATATCAAGCTTAAGTAAAAGAGATCCAGCAAAAGGATACAAAATGCAAAGAAGTTTAACAGTCGCATTGAACAAGGGAATTTTTCTGGGGGAGTTTTCCTCTTAAACTCCCCCAGAAAACTCCCTTGTTCAATCCAGAGAGATCAATTTTATTTTTCAAATCAGTTTGAAAAATAATGTAAGTGGAAGGACCAGAATGTTTAAAGGGTTTTTCCTCCAAATTCTGTTGTCGCTCTCAGGAGCACCATCTGTAGAACAGAACAGAGCAAAGGCCAGATTGAGTCTGTTTTTTAATGATGTAGAAATATAGATTTAATAAGAATAGTTTTATATATGAAATTTAGCCAATTAGAAAGCCTGTTTATATAGAGGGATGACCATTTAGCTCTATTACATAATGCAGTGATGTGTGTGTTTCCACAGCCTGTAATGAAATGCAAAGTACAATCACACACAGTATCTCATTTTTTAATACAGGGACATTAAAAAGATAGGAAATCCCTATAATCCAACAGAGGTGAGAAAGTAGTTAATATCAAATATCCACCGCCCAGGCGGCTCATGGCACGCAACAAACAATTGTTTTGTCCAGGATGCTGAAACAACAGCTCCTACTGTGACTCAGTGTCATTGAAACAGAACTGATCTCCTGCATCTTAGTTCAGACACTCATGTCAAATACATCTATTTTCAATAGAATCAATGTCAGTTCTATTTATTAGCTTACAGCATGGCAGTAGCAACCAAAGTGGCCTGGACTGGAAAACTGACCCATTAAATAACAAAGTCCAAATGAACCGTGTGGCTGGATATGCAAATCCTGTATTTAGAGTGCAGCTCTACCACACATGGATGGTCACAGAAGAAATCAGTGCAAAATAGTCTCAAACTGTAAAGAAATGGGTTCTGAAAATTGAATGTAATACATTAATATTTACTCAGTGCTATAGAGAATTAATGCAATTCTTTCTAGTTAAAGAATATCAGAAAACTTATGGAAAATAAAAATAAAACATGAAAGGCAACTTTTTTTCAGAGCTCCTTTATTTTCATAACGGGATTGTTGTTTGGGGAACTCATCTAGTTCCTCTTGTTATTCCTTAATTCACACCATGACCACGTGTTTTCTAACAAAATGACTGTAAATTATATACATGTACAGAACTTTGATCTTTTGCCTTCTTTAGTCCTGATGATGTGCATCGATGAATATTTTGGCATACAAAGCCTGTAGCAGTTGTTTTTCCTCAAATAATTCCACTTATCTTGTGTTGTTGGATCCGTTCTCATCACTGCAAGCAACTCTCAATATATCAAATATGCGCAATTTATTCTTTTGGCGCGCATGTTTGAAAAGTTTTCTTCCTTTCACACATTTCTTAAATATAAATAAATAAAATAAACAAATGTTTTCTGACAATGTTTACAATCCTTAAAAAATTAAGTATCTTTCTAAATAAAATAAACTAATTTAATTATGGTACTGATCTGATTTTCAAACCTAAAATAGAATTTGTAGTATTATAAGCGCGGTTATAAGCACATTAAGTTTAGTGTTGAATTACTTTTAGTTTTAAATACTACACTCATTGTATTTTTGGTTCTTTTGTGCCGTAGTTTTTCAGGCTATTTATTTATTATTTCAGGTTTATGTGGTTCATGTCTCCAGTTTATTTATAAAGACATTAATTCATTTGGTTTATATTGTGGCAATCACCTGAATGGCTACATCCTTGGCAAGGTAGCAGGGCTAGACTCCTATATATGGGGTAGTGGCTGGATAAAACTTTATCTGGGGGTACTTATACCATGACAAGTAAAGACTACGCTCCTCTCACATACAGTACTGTGACATTACATTAGAGAGATATGTAAAATCTTTACATTAATAATCTATATCACCAAATTTGCAGTTCAAAAAGAGAAATTGATAGTTTTGGAGCACAGTATACTATGTGGAACGGGGGGATCTGGTTTATTCCTGATGGAAGTTGAACATTCTTGTGTTTCCACACAACGGCTTGTGTGGAAAGCTCCACATTGGGACCTTTGACACTGCGGTCGGGGGTCTGTCCCTGCCCACAACAATGCTTTTTAACTTTCTGCAGAAAATAATAAAATAAATAATATAAATAAAAATAAATAAATAAAATTGTTTACATTAAAAAAAAGAAAAAAGTCAGATGGTCCCTCTCCTATTTTGTAGTGTAGAGTAGTATTTTTGAAAATCTTTCAAATTTGTTCTAACAGTTGACAGCTACGGTGAGCGATAACAGTAAGAGGACATCATGAGCAAAGGTCAGCAGAACAATGACCAAAGACAAGCTGAAGATCAGAGACAAATAAGCTTTTCAAAGGATTATTTTATTAGTATTTTATTTTATTTGCTGTCTTGCACACTTCAGGCAAATCTGACAGGGTTTGTAATGTAGAGCAGGTGTTCTTTCTTAGCACACAAGAACTATGAATTGTAAAAGAGAAGGTCAGACATGCTATGGAACAGCAGAGACGGAAGGAAGCAGCTATTCTAAATGCATTAGCAACAAATAAGCTGCAACCTGAATGCACGCTCTTTCTGTCATATTGCCAGAGCTGCAACACTATAATAACAAAGCTTTGATTGTAACCAGTGGAGCGCAAAGATTACTTTGCCTGCATACAAATATGAGGCGCTGGCCGCTGAAAGGTGACTGGCTGGTGGAAAATAAACCATAAATCATCCCCATCCACAGCTGATCGAATGTATCACTGAGTGATATACACCACGAGGGGTTACTTATAATCTAATACTATGCTGATACAGCATTCCTTAATACTTTATGCTCATCACTATGAGGTTTATTATTTGCTTTGGCCACAGTTATGACTTTAGGTGTCAGTCAGAGCTTCAAAGGAAAATGACAAGTGAGAGTTTCGGAGGTGGTCCGGCACCATCTGCACTCCTCCCCTGCTTCTGCCCGCTGTGCTGCTGCCAAATGGGAGCTGGACAGACAGAAGCTAATCTATTACTGCCTGTCAGGAAATATCAAACTGTGTGTTTTGTGCGAGGGAGAGGAGCCTTCATTAGTGTGAAAGAGCATATGGGCCGCTCTCTCCTGCGCTGAACAGAGATTAGGGATTCCACTGCTTTGGGATTCAGGTAGCCTAACGGATAAGCTTTAATATTTCAGTCAGGCATCACCGAAGTTGTAGGTTTGTTTAAGCAAAACTTCCGATTAACGATAAGCAGGGAAGGAGCTTACGTGGATATTGGAAACTGTCCCTCATGTCATATCCTTCCCTCAGGGGTGTGTAAAGTAAGGACAGCTCAACAGAAAATGTAAAAATATTTGCGAGATGAGCTAAATAGTCCATGATTAAATTAAACCAATAAGATAACTTAAATGGCAGAACATTCCTGATGATAAAAAGTCCAGAAGACATGAAGTGATATTTTAAAAACTGAGTTTAAACACTTAAAACTGGAGTAGAATAGACTAGTTATGCGTTTCTGACTTGTTTTGATAACATAATAATGTTCATTATGTACTTTTGTGGAGCCGTTACCTCCCTGCAGTGTCCCAGTGCTGAAAAAAACAACTTCTGAACTTTACGTTGCAGCCCAATGCTTAGTGTGACAACTGTGTTTTGCTTGACAGCACCACATTACACAGCAGACACTGGATAGTAACACAAAAGCCATGTGGGTAGTGCCAGGGCTGATTCAGCAAAGAAACCCAAATGGATTTTATTAGACAAAGTAATGAAAGAGAGAAAATGACAAAGCAAGAGATGAGGCAGGCGTCAGTATTGGACTGACTTTTATTCTCTGAAGAGAGCTCTGAGAAGACACAGAATTAATGACAAATTACCTGTCATCAAGGAGTACTGACATGCAAGTTTAGTGATGCTACTTTAATTAATTTTGTTTTCTTTTACTGTCCTTTTTACCTAATCAGAAATGTAGTTAATACATATAGCTGCTAAATATTTACCACAGAAAATGTACAAATCAGTGAGAACACAATGGTCTTCACGATAACAGAGTACTGCATGCTTTTGGATTGTTTTACTTATTCGTTTTGAGAGTAAAATAACAGGAAATATCCATGAACATATCTATTTTGACCCTTAACAATGTTCTTGGTTCATTAATATCAGGGACCATTTCTAAGTCTTCTTTAGAGATCGTTCATGGAGCTGCTCCTGTATTTTCTCAGTACATTGTAGTTTCTCAGCTTGGCAGGCAGTCACATTGATTAGGAAGCTCTACAGACAATTGTGTTGACTTCATGCATTGGTTTTTGTCTCTGACATATGCCATCAGCTATGAGACCAGATCCAGCCAGGTGTGTGCTTTTTTGATTACATGCAGCAGATACACTGAGTGCAGGTGGAGAACAGTTCAATTTCAGAAGCAAATGCGATGACGAGTGACAGAATTAGGATGCAATGGAACTGTCATTACATATGCTCAAAGAGAAGTGTAATATGGGAAAAGTGTGACTTTAACATGTCCTGCCTTTAGCTATAAACATGTGGTCAATGCTAATTGATGCTACCTGCAACTTAAATGTGATGGAATTCATGACAATAGCCGCAGTGGGGGGAAATTCATGCTGAACCTCAGCTATGTTTACATAAGGCCTTCATCATGCCGTCAAGCTGATTTTCCATCTGATGACTCTCTTGACAGCTACTGGTTACATAATGATGGGCTGAGCTGGTCATGCATAAGTGATTTTGATTGGTGTCTTTTGGTAGTTGGCGGTCGATGTTTCAGTTCCAGAGTCAGTGAACGAACGAGGCAGCGCTGTCAGTCACAGCCCGAGACAAGGCATTCGCTAAGTTTGGTGCAACAAATCAATACAACATAACTCACCGCTGTCATGGGGGCAAATGAAGCCCTTGTAAGGAAGTGAACGAGACAGAATGGAAAATCTTTAATGTGCTGCAACTTTCATGTTGACAGTGGAGACGCTGACAAGTTGGAAAAGTCATCTGCGGCTATCAGATGAAACGTCTGGAGAAGTAAAAGAGTTGAAGAATGAGAATGTTTTACTAAGTTTATTCATCTCAGAAGCAAAGGAAGCTCATTTTCACACATGTTCATAATCCTCACTGCTGTAATTAAAGGAAACATGCAAAAACTGCATTTCTGTGCTGGTCTTAACTGTTGTTTCTCTATTTCATTTTAAAGGTTTAGGAGTGACGTTGCCTGGGAAGTTCTTAAAAATAAATCATTTAAGCTTTTCATGGTTACCAATATGCGAGAGGTCCCGGGTTCAAATCCCGGACGAGCCCCCAATTTGTCACGACCAGCGCGGAAGGCCGTGACAACAATGAGGGAAGGCCACGCTGTTCATACACAAAGATGTATTTTATTAAAGGGAGAACTTAAAGCATGTGTTTGCAGCGTGTAAATGTGGAATTCAGTGGTGTGAATTCCAAATTTGTGAGAGCAAACAGCCCACAGCCTTATATAGGCAGGTGCACTACAGCCAGGTGCTCTGATGACTGGAACCACCCATGGCACACCTACCTACAAATAAAGAAAAACCTAGTTAAGGTCAGGCCGTCACAAATAGTCCCTATACGGTACAGATGTATGCAGTCTTAATTTACTCTGAGAATCACTCCATCCATCCTCTCATGGATTAATTAATCATTACTTAAAGTCTGTTTTTTTCTCTCTGGAGGGCAAAAATGCCTGAAATGTTCTTTAACATCCCCACAGAAGACATGAAATGAGAAACATTAAGTACTAAATATCAATACATAGTGAAAAAGATAGCAGCAAGTAATAATAAGGGATTTGATTTTATGTTATCAAACAAAAAACATAAAATGATCCTGCTCTAAAATACAAATCACAAGCTTTAGGTTTACTGAGCATCTGAACATGAGGGTCATTTACTCTGGAAAAAACTCTTAATCAGTGGAAATCAGTCAGATTTTAGATGAGTAATTACTGTAACCAGGGGTACACAAGGTGTATTCAGGAGAGAAATATTAGTGTTATGAGACACAGCTAAATGTTAAGCAGTCCTTCCTCTGAAAGTGCCACTGGAAAACACTTGTTATTGCAGTCAAGCTGCACCTCTCAAGAGATGAGATATACAAAGCAGGGAGCACATGGTCAGTTGAAGTAGATGG
Organism: Telmatherina bonti; assembly: GCF_933228915.1. Taxonomy (NCBI): domain Eukaryota; kingdom Metazoa; phylum Chordata; class Actinopteri; order Atheriniformes; family Telmatherinidae; genus Telmatherina; species Telmatherina bonti. Next base: position 9,339,778 of record NC_136611.1, on the reverse strand, counting down.
ATCAAACCTGAACAAATGCAACCCTTATCTCATCACCAACACTTTGATAGGAGCCTTTTAAAGCACTGAAACTCCCTCAAAGCCAGGATTTGGTAGAGACCTCTCTCTACCAACAAGCCCTAAATTATTCTTTGAAATGTCTGTAACTGCTGAAGAATCAGTGCTCATCTTTTCTGGACATGCATTGAAGCTGTAAATGTTTATACAGGTTAAGTGCTGCGATGCCTTTAATACTCTTTAAAACACGACATGAAACCTTAAACCATAATGGGATGGAAACCACGAGAGAAGCCACTATTTCCTTAGTTAGAAGACAATTTACATGTTATTTGTATATTTAATGTTATTTTAAAGTTCAAAATATACATGTTTCATCTTCAACACAGCTGATGCGAAGCATTGAAAGGTGCCTGATGAGTCCACTGGAGCTGACCAATCAAAGCAAACTCAGTCAGTGGAGAGGGGTTTCATGAGTCCAACATAAAACTAGAGAAGCAAACAGCAATTGCTGAATTGTTTCACAGAAATGTTTTTTTAAAAAGTGCTGTCAAGTAGTCAGTATTAAAGTCTACACATGTGAAGAGGTGGGAGTCAGAACAGACATGCACATGGTTCTGACACACTGATGTCAACCAGATTTTAATTTTTAAAAACTAGATCAGAACATTTTTTATTTGTCATATTATACAAAAAATATATCTCTTTCAAAATGGGAACGACAGACCAATATATCTAGACTTATCTTATTGTACAAGGAGTTCACCCTCAGCACCAATACAGACAACAAGACGATGTGAACCAATTGTGAGCTAAGAGCGAACCAAGGACCAGGTGCTCAGCACAAGTGTTAGTACTACAACTTCTTACACAGGTCATGTTTAGCCTTCCCATAAGAAAAAGAACAGGTTGTTCACAGCATAGATATGGAGACTTACACTTATACTTACACAGGTAAGTGCAAAAGCCATTATAATGATCTTTAATTTTCTCTAACATTGGCACAGCAGGATACTTACAGTGGTTAATTCTCACCAAGTCACATGGAAAGGAGAGTAGCTTTGGAACCATTGTTTGCTGTCTTTTATGAAGTGACTTAGGTGAGAAAGTTTTACCAAATTTCAAAGATCTGAGAGGGCCTTTACATCAAAATCACGTCCAATGGCTTGACAACAAAGCCACCAAAGCAACCTCTGCCAAGGCAACAGCCGTTATTTCTGCTGTACATTATGCCATTTTCTCAGTATAATGTGATTAAGTTGAGACATTACTTCCTAAATGTTCAGAAGTAGTTTTGGATAAAGCCCTTCGTTCAATTAATTCAACTTTTTTTTTTTTTTTTCTTTTTTCAATCCAAGTCCTCACCAGCTGGATCACTTCCACATCGAGTCAGGCACACGAAAAAGACACCACTTCCAAACTCATTATAATTGGACAGCTGTTCCAGTTGGGACTTTCCAGAATCAACAATAACTTCCTGGACAGCATTTCACAGCCACTGATGGCTGGTGTAACACTGTCAACGACACTCTGGCACTGCCACTTCGCATTCTCAGCACATCTCTATTTGGCATGCCGAGGTGGTTTGAGTGTCATGAGAGGATATGGAGGACTGGCTGCTCTTAATATTATATGGCAGAGAGAGTAGAGAGAAAAAGTCCTTAATGCGAAAATGAACTGATGAAGAACTCATTTTGTGTTTGAGTTACTTTCCTTCACTGGGACCACCTGTGCTGAAATTAATGCACATTACTACCTGCAGACTAAATGGTCCATCCTACTGAGACAGAAGCCTCATGTTTATTCTATCACGCTGCCGTGGCATGCCATGAATCAACCATTCCCTGACAACAAAACCTCATTAAGCGTATATTTGTTTTTGTGTGTGTGTGTGCGTGTGTGTGTGTGTGTGTGACAAAGACAGTGCTGTTTGGCAAGCTGAAAAAAGGGATGAGAAAGAAGAAGAGAAAGCTGTTTCCTGGCTCCGTCTCAGTTTGTCCAGAAAAGCCAACACAGCATCATGGGAATTGTGGTACAGTTAGTCACCAGTGGCTACACATATGTGAGCGAGTGTGTGCAGATGTCTAGCTCAAGTTTGTGTTGACTTACAGCCCAACTAACGAGGAGAGGACTGATGGACACCTCTGCTCCTGCATGATTTGGAGGCACGATGCGTTGTTTGCATGTATTTAGGAGATTTCCATTGCATATGAGTGCCATCTCTTTATGTAGATTGGTGACTGTTTAATGATTCAGAGGCACCAACAGGTCACAACATTTCCAGAAATTTCCATTTTTACACTTGGAGAAGTTCAGTCTATGTGAGCTGTCAGTGAAAAAAACAAAAGTATGATAGTTATTTGTACTTATTAGCAGCGAAATTTACCTGCTTGATGGATTTAATTCTGTTACCAGCGTCCCTGTCCACAGCCTCCTACGAACTACTTTAAGATGAGAGAGAGCAGAAAAATAAGACAAAAACAAACACTGCAGGAAAACAACACACAGACAACGACATCTGCTGCTGAGGTAGATAGTAAACGCTGAAACATTTTTCTTTTTGTGTCCTTTTTCAATTACCACCTAATCAATGCCTGCTGGGAAGTTGTATTAACTCATCAAAACAATGCATTATCAAAAGCCTTATGGAAAATACACTACCGTACAGCTTGTACTGTGCTGCTCCACACAACTTCACCACACACTTTCACTAGCTGTTTGTAAGCACCAATGAGAAGCAGTGTGACAAAGTGGGTGAGATTGTAATTGTTCACCACTTGTCCCTAACATTTACCTTTTCTCATATTTGTCCCTTTAACGTTATTGTGTTATTTCTGTTGCCAGGTAACCATGCTGCACTTACTATCCTGGGTTGTTAGTGTTTGCATTGTGTTGCATTTTTCATTGTGTTACCATTTAACATTATTCTTTGTTTAACTCCACCTTGCAGGATAGGTGTTGAGGAATGGCCAACCCAGCACTTCCTCAGGTGTGAGTGGCTTCTTAGATTAGGTGATTGGGAGAAACCAAGTGGAGGATTTCCTCTTCTGTAGTTTCTTTAAGTATGGGCTTATTTGAAATAATGTATTAGAACTGGTATTCCTTTTGTGTATTTTTGTTTAGGAATTTGGTTTGTTTATCAATGTTGGTGTAGAATAAGGTTGCTGGGCAAAGTGAAATGGGGAAATGGTTTAAGCAAAATCAAATCAGGTGAGTGTCTCATGGGGTATATAAGTAATCACTTTTGAGAGTTCACAAGGGAGAGAGAGGGAAAAGGATGTCAAACTGGTGACTGAGTGCCCACCAATCTTTGAAATTGTATGATGGACAACTTGCGGAAAATAAAATGTTCATCTTTAAGGAAATCCCAGGATTGCTGATTCTGTCTACGTCTGATTTTCTTCAACCTTGGACACACTACCTCACAAGCAGTTGTCCTGTTGATCTCAATAGTCAGAGGAGAATAAGCGTACTTGTTGGAAATGGTAGAAAGCCAACAGCAACCACTGATTCCAGCCCAGGTATCCACAGAATGCTGTCTCTGGACCCACACATCTGAACTTGATCCAGGTGCGGATGGGCTACAGAAGCAGAAAACCACACCAGGTTCCACTCATGTCAGCTAAAAGCAGGAAGCTCATCAAAATTGAAAAAGTCAGACTGGAAAACATTTACTGCTTTTCCATTATCCCCAGAATTGAGCTAAATTTAAATATCACAATAAAAAGCTGGTAAGGGAAACGCCAACATTTCAAAAGATCTCTCAAATATCGCTAAAAGGTTGTTGGGCTCTCATGAGATGGTTTCTCAAATGTGTTGATGTAGTAGTATAACTCAAAACTGTAATGGAAACACTTTTTATTTCCACATTTATGCATCCCCAGTCGTCGCATGATAAGATGATGGTGTATGTGTGGACAAAATTACAAACAATTTGAGAAAAACATAACCACCATTCTTGACAGCAAATGAGCGAAATGCAGAGTCTTACAAGGAGTTAGAAAGGGAAGAGCTTCGAAAAGCCATGTCAAACCCTCTGCAGTAAGTGGAAAACTTTGAATCGACCCAACATGCTGGAAGCAGCAATTCAGCTTTTATGCTAAACACCGTTCACTGGAAACACCTGCTAATTGCTGATGGAGCATGTTGAAATTTTAGAAATATAAGTTTTATTTTAGGAAAACCTATTATGGAAATGCAGCTACTCCCATTATAGCAACCACATTTTACGAGAGGGTGAGACTATGACATGAAAACATGAAAGCATGAATTCCATCCTGACAGTGCTTCAGTTTTTGCCAATGACAATCTATTGTTGCTGATGCTTTCCATCTCTTCATGACTACAGTGTACCCATCTTCTAATGGCTACACACAGCAGAATAATGTCCTTAAGCTCAAACCATCTGAAACTGGTTCATGGACATGACCAGTAAGCTCACTGTACTCTGATGGTCTCCACAGTCATCCGATCTGAATCCAATAGAGGAATGTGGTGGAACAGGAGATTCTCATTATGGATGTGCAGCCAACAAAACTGCAGCATTTGTGTGATGCTATCATGTCAATATGGCTAAAAATATCCCAGTAATGTTTCCAACACCTTGTTGAGAAACACTCCACACACACACACACACACACACACACAGAGGCTACATTCTGTGTCTAATTGCAGCTTCTTTTTTGGATGTACAACAACAACAACATAATATGTCATTATGCTAATGTGTACTTCTGAATGCATTTGCCCTGCAATGGTGTCAGGGGTTGCAGAATTTGAGCAGTCAGGAAGGAAATGCCAGTAAATTTATCAATATGCAGAAACAGAGTTTGACCTCAGAGGAAGGGAAGTGGCGTTCTCCTTGCGTCTGGATTATTCACAGAAAACAAAATCTTTCTCCGTCTGTAGTTTTAATGAGGGTGTACTTAGGCATTTTACACAACTACACAAGAAATATTTTCATCGAAATATCTAAATAATGTTATTAATAGTTCTGTCCTTGAAAAGGCATCTTTTTTACATTTTATACGTATTTATACTTTTGTTTTCTTTTCTCTGTCTATTCTTTTTAGTTTTTAGTGTTGGCCTCAAGCCCTGTCCAGGGTGTACCTGCCACTCACCCAGTGATTGCTTGGATAGGCTCCAGCCTCCCCACGTACCTTAGCTGGAACAAGCGGTTAAGAAAATGACTGACTGACTGTTGGCCTCAAGCTGAAGTTAACAAATATGGTCCACCAACTTTATCGGCTAAAATTGCAACTGGGGATTAAGTTTTAAGTTCCTACTGTGATCCAGAACTTTTGGCTGTAGCAATCAAAATCTGTGTGTACATCTTTAAATATTACAAACTAAGAATATAAGTACATAAATAAAAAAGATAATGTAGAAATGATAAATAACCAGGACACTTAAATTTTGTTTATTATCAAAATGTATCAGAAAAAGATTTTTTGGCTGAGCACCCAGACTTGATCATAACTCATAGTTCAGACCTTTGTGACGTTTCTGGAAGCCATTTAACACCTGAACATCCTGATGTGTTGGCCCATATCACTTTGCAAACCCATTTAATTTTAATTTTTCAACGTAATACAGGAAAAATAGTTTAAATATTTGACATTTGCAGTTTTAACTTCTGTACTTCTTTATAATTTCTAAGCAAGTCTTTCAGCTCATCCAAATCTGATGAGAAATTATGGAAAATGATGCAGCATTTCTCTCTATGTTCAAAATTACCCTTGTAACGTTACTTTTTAGAACAATATATAATTAAGACTTGCACAGGTGACTCCGAGCCATCCTTTTATCTATGCTGCTTAAACTAAATAAAATATAAAGAGATGCCTTAACCACCGACAATATCCTCATTCGGCCATCTTAAATTTTCTACGTGTGCCTTCTCCTCTGCTGCCATCAGTATGTAATCCTGGTTTTGTGTTTGTGCCCGAGTCCTGTCCTCTTAAACCCCAACCAGTTGAGCCAGAAGGAAAACAATGTAATTTTTTTTTTCCTTCCCACAGTCTGCTTTAAATGATGCTGTTCATAACCAGTTGCTATCTGACATATATGATATTTTCCTGGATCTTTTTAGCTTTATCCACAATAGTTGCTCTGATCCTCACAAACCCTTAGCGTAGGGTCTCAGATTAATGGACTTTAAATGAAACCCTCCATGCATTGTTAGGAGTTTTCTATTCTTGACAGCACTGGCTTTTATCTTCACTTTGGACCAGGTTCGTATACCAGCAGGATGTCTGATGACTGTCAGTGAACATGTGCAGGCGGCTCTTAGAAAAACATTCTTGAGGAAAAACAATGCTTTTATTCGGCAGAGTGCCCCATACATTCTTTCCATTGGTCACTTTTTACAATAAGATGAAGTTATTTAGTGAATAAATGTTGATGGGTTAATTTTCCCCCATTCCTTTCTTACAAGGCTGAGCTTGCATAGAAAGCCTGTGTGTTGATTTTTAAGGGAATAAACACAAATATCAGCTCCTCGAAACATTTAATATGAATTACTATTCTGTCAAACTCAAAATGCACACTTCCCATCTGTGCCTCTCAGTCCTACAAATATTGGCAAAGTGTCTCCTAAACCAACTATCAGAACTGAATTAAAGATTGTGTACACTTGCAATTCCCATCCTGACTGGCTCACAAACAAGCAGTCCTCTTTTGTATGTAAACAGCTTGATTTCTAAAGCAATTTCATTGCCGACTTATGAGTGCGTTGGCCAAACAGAAAAGTTAAATAGTTAAATAATAGAATACCGTCATCACATTTCTGTTCACATAAATGCACAATTTGTGAAACCAAGTATCTGCTTTATCTGCATCAGGATGTTCCCTCCCTGGTTAAATCCCTAATGTGTGTGTGTGTGTGTGTGTGTGTGTGTGTGTGTGTGTGTGTGTGTGTGTGTGTGTGTGTGTGTGTGTGTGTGTGTGTGTGTGTGTGTGTGTGTGTGCCTTCCACGCATGGGGATTTGGATGGAAAATCCCCATATCTGACAGTAGAGTACATTAACATTCTGCTCAACGCGCCAGTTGAGGTTTCACTTGAGGGTGGATGGGGCTTTTCTCAGGCTCTATACTCTCTATTTCTCTCCACCTTGCTGCTCTCCCCTCTCCCTTCTCCGCATGAGACCCACATTCAGTTACATTCACATACACACACACACACACACCAAGACTCTCCAGTGAATCTGCTCACATTCTCCCCATCCAAACGTCTTCTTTTTGTCTCTCTCTTATGTTTCTTTCTCTCGGTCTGCAACACAATTGTCAGTGTAGCTGCAATGGAACTGCAGCACAGTCCAGTTAAAAACCGCCTTCACCCAAAGGACGGTGAATTACACCCCCGCAGAAACCCCCGCAGCATGACAGCACTAGTTAGATAGAGCAAAGCAGAACTGCAGCGAAATAGAGGCAAATACAATGAAAAGAATGAATGAGATTGCAGAGAAGTCAATCTCTACCCTCAATAGTTTTGTCGCAACATTCCCAGAATTTTCCAAAAAATACACATTTGTCTTTCACATGATTATGCTTTTGGTTACACATGCTCTTTGGCGACTTTGTGCTTGTAGCAGCTTTAGCTTGAATAGACTTTTAAATACTGAACCAAGAAGATGGCCGTTGTATAACTTACAACTGAAAGGAGATGGACAAAAAGATTGTTCTGTTTCAGTTCTGAGACCAAATAGTCATTGCATTACAAAGACTACAAGGTTGTAGCAGTAATGAAACTGAAAACAGACTGCAAAGGCTAAAACAAGTCAAGAAAAAAAGCAATTTACCCCTCAGTAGTGGGCTCAGTTGTGATGCATTTCCTCCCAGTGTACTGAATGTAAAATTTCTACTCAGAAACAGCGCAAACTGCTAAAAAGTTTAGCATCTATATTTACCTCCATTAAGGTCATGCTACATGTGACTTTATCTGCTCATGGATTTAATTTCAAGATCAGAGTGTTCACAACGCAGTGTGAATAAATTATAATGTAAACAATGACTCCAAAAAAGTCTGATCTTAGCTAAACAGAAAACATTAAGCATCAACGCCTTGAGTGTGATTGTAGACCACGTTGGATAAAGATGGGTAGTACGCAACAAAGGAAAATGTGTTAATACAGGCTAGGATATGAAGGCAGATAGAATCTTTTAACAACTTCTTGTACATAGTTCAACATGAGATGCAGAAAGCACAGAACATCTTTAGACATGCTAAGAAGCACCAGTCCTGTAATGTACCAAAATTATGGGGTACCCTCATTGAAAGACTCCAGCAAGCACTGTCACCCAAAGGGAACAACGCAAACCCCAAGTAATTACTTTGGAATGCAACAAAAACCATGAAAAAAGCACTTTTCACCTTATAGCTTTTGTTATTTACCACTTCCACAAACCACCCAAACAATGTGTCATGTGAAAACAGAAACTGTGTTGAATACAAAGATGACCGTCTCGTTGCCGTGTGACAAACCCCCTGTGAGCAAGCGGCCAAAAAAAAAGGTAGAGAGGAAAATAATTAAGCGATAAATCATATCTGTTTTTTGCTGCTTTGTGGTCAAAAATATACTGAAACAAATAAATAAAAAACAAACACTTAATGTGTTGTCAAATGACTGTGCCGTTAGAGAAAAAAACAGATGTGCTCTACATGAGAAGCACATGGAAACATGAGGCTGTGGAATATTTTCATGAGAATCATACGTTGTATCACACATGAAGCATGAAAATGTTCCAAAACCACATCTCAACAAGTGCTTCATGTATGAATGTGAAATGTTCCCCTAAAAGTTTCCCATTCCCCTTGGAGGCAGAACAACAGCAAAGGAAAATACCTACACTCTGCAGGGGGGGGGGAGAGTCTTGCTACTATGGCTAGGCGATACTGCAAATTTTGGTATCAATCTGATACCAAGTTAGGCCAAGGCAAGTATAAACAAAACCAATACTGATGCTTTTTACTTGAAATTTTGCTGCCATTTAAAGATTTCTTTTAATTATTGATTGTGATTAAGACCATAAAACACAGTACAAAGACTTTTTTATCATACATACTTTAATAATTACAATAATAATTACCAAACTTCATGGCAGAGCTGGGTATTTTAATTAAAGCTTTTTCGCAAAATAAAAAAAAAACTATTTGATATGAAATCAAATAAAAATTTCTTAATAATTTCTAAAGTGCTTTTCATGCACAGGGTAGCACACATTATCTCACACACACACACACACACACACACACACACACACACACAGACACACAAACAGCACATGTACATTCTCCTTAGCCACCCCAACTCCATTTTGCATGAACATGAACTCCCACCCTGCAGTTCTTGTCTCTGTTCTACTGAATGTAGGAATACAAATATCCATATTTACTATTACTACACACAATTGTTTGAAAAAATAAATCTAACAGTGCAAATTAGCTAAACAAAAGCAAAAGGTACCATTGGTTGACTCCTATTAACATCATTTGGCTTTTTGCCCCAAAACCCTCAGCAAGAAAAATAGCAATCTCATCACTCTGGTATTGAATGATACTGATTCTAGCCTTGGTATCGGCACTGGACCAATCTGCCCAGACCTGCTCTCAGCATTTTCATCCGAGGAAGGTGCTTTAGTGAAGGATTTCTTCTGTTTAGGTTGTCGTCCTCATCAGAATGTTCAGTGCAAACACAAGGTGCCTTGTATGGACAGGAGCGTTTACAAGGAGAAATTCAGTGATGTGTCAATCTGTCAACCCGTAAAGGTCAAACGTGAGTCTGAGTGAGTTAGACAAATACAAGCATCTGTTTATGATCTTTTATTATTTCCTATGCAGTGATTGGCTGGAGTGGCGTGCTGGGATGGACATAAGGCAGGAGTGTGCAGTGCTTAGGGACAGGTCACCGCCAACCCCTCCACCTTTTTCTTTTGATTGTTTTGAGTTGGGAGTCTCCACTAGTCCAGTTTTTGGTTTTGGTTCTTTGGTTTGGTCCTCTTTTTGTTTGGGAAGCACCGCAGATTCTACGGCCCATTGCATGGCTGGTTTGACACTGCTCCCTTCTTTTGCTTATTTTGGCTGGAGCTCCCTTCTCCTAAGGTTACTGAGGTTTTCTCCAATAAACTTTGTTAAATGTTGCTGTTTGGCGGGGAGGGGTCTCTCTTATATGTTATGGTTCCTACTCTTGAGCCATATTATTGTTTTGTTTAGGGATCGTTGCAACTGTATCAAGTCACATAAAATCAAATCAAATTTTATTCATAAAGCACTTTTTATGTCCTAAAAACATAGCACAAAGAGCTTTACACATTTAAAAACAACAATCAAATAAAGACGTACCCAAAGACTTTGTACACACAGCCTATTCAAACTTATAAAAGTTGTAGAAAAAAAAATCATGTGGTAGAACACAGAGGACCCAAAGTCAGGAAACACTATCTAGAGGGATACCTGCACCAGGTCCCACCAACAGCCCAAGGCCGGAACACTTACACTCAGGCGGCCACCTCCTGACAGGTCATCAGGGGCCCACAGCAGCAATACACAGACCACCTAGACCAAGCAGATGCCCCCCCATACTGTCATGGTTTACTGTTTGAGTTTGTGCAGGTTGCCATGGGGAACTCGGGGCAGAGTCTGGAGCTTCAATTGCTACCACCTGGAGCCCATCTTCCGGGTTGATTATCCTGCTATGACAGCCTGCTATTTAAGGACAAGCTAGAGCTCCAGTCTTTACCAGATTGTCTCTCTTTACTGCGCGGTAATCAGGCCAGTTCTAGTGCTTACCCTTTGACTCATAGCTCAAGATTTCTTTTTTTTTTTTCTTTGCCTCCTCAGCACATCTGAACCATTATAGACGACTTCCTGGATCAGGATCCTTCTCCTCAGCCAAACTTCACCAACCACTTGTGCCTGCCTACTCGCCCTGCCTCAAACCAAGACCAACCACCACAACCAGAGACCACACCCCGGCAACCTCCACTCTCACCAGAACTCCAGTTATCTGAGAAGTTCATCCCTGGCCCTGGACCAGACCAACAGGATCTGGTTACTAAATAAATACTTCATTTACCTCTCCATCTGTGCGTTCTGCTTTTGGGTCCACCCCTCCACCCCGGTCTCTGACCGTGACACATACAGAGACCATCCGGCCAGAGCCAATAGCAGCCTCTAGTGCAGGCAGTCCAACTGAGGAACACTGGAAATAAATACAAGAAATTACATAGGCTAAGAACATAGAATAAAAATGAATAAAGAAATAATTCAATAAATAAATAATATAAAATAATAAAACACTAGTTAAAAGCCAACCTGAATGAATGCATTTGCTAACAACAGACAGCTCAGACAGAGGTCTTGCAGAACAGTGAGACATCGGTGATTGACAGCGTCACAGAACTGATTGCCTTCCAGTTGAATATACTGATTTGACAATCATTTATACCCAGGCAGGATGAAACACCTTCAGGTGTTTGGTAGCTGTCAACAACGGCAATGATTTTTTTTTTTTCATATCCCTGAAAGAAGCAAACTGGGGGGGAATGCACTGCAAGACAAGCCTAATGAAGGAATCTGCATTTCACAGAGCCATCTGTGCTGCTGCAACATTCAAACAAGGCTTTCTTCATATATGACACTACTTTTGATCAGATTTAAAAACAGATGAAGCAATCGTTGATGTAAAGCCAATCATCGCTGCCATTGATGACAGGCTGAAGTCATTTTTGCCCGCAAACTTTATGTGACCTGATTTTGTTATTCTAACATTATCACCCGATTATGGAATAGTAATTCCCTCTTCTTTTGATGCTGGAATCGTGTCTAAGCTTTGCCTTTTTGTCAACAACCTCTCACTCGCGTCTGCAAACTCACGATCAGAGGATAAAACCTCGAGGGGAAATTTCACCTTATTGTCTTTGATATGAATTTTTGCAGCGTGGCCTTTCCCCTTGTTGTCAACAGTTTTATGAAGGAGAAATTTTCATAGAATAAAAAAAAACAAAACTGTAAATTAAGCACTGAAGTGGACCCATAATTAGACTAAAGTGGCAATCCTTTTGGGATTATTTTGACACTATATAAATTTTCAGGCCCAGGGGTCTGAGATCACCAGAGAGCCACAAATAGAGTCTGAAAGTTTAAATAAGCAGAAATAAACCAGTTATTGGCTGGAGCTGACGGCCTGCTTTTTGCATCTCTTGGTTAAGTTGTTACAGTACTCACCTGAACCAGGGTCTGTCAATGTTTCTTTTTATCTTTGTTTAAGGTTTTAAGTTCTAAAGTGTCATTAAACTACTTTTGTACATCTTAAAAATGTCATTTCATCGTAACTGATCAGATGTTCCTTCATATCTTATTGCTTATTACCAGATTTTCACAAGAAAATACTAAATAGTGGATCAACTGGATATTTGTTTAGGATCATTATCCCTACTTTCATCTTAAGGCATCACTTCTTCCTTCCTCATGTACAAGATCTGATCCTGCTTTTTATCTGTTCCAGCAAGGAAACGCATCTGACTTGATTCCTTTCATTAAATGAATCCTGGAATTTACATTGTTATTTGTCATATATGTTTGATTTCATCTTAATTTATTGAGATTTACAAAAAATAGTTAAACTGCTACTTTATGAAAAGAACCCTGCTGTTTAAAAAAAAAAGCTTATTTCTTTTTAAAAATTAGTCTGTAAACCAAAAGTTACTTTGTTCTTCGTCCATATGAAGGCAGTGTTTATATAAAAGTTTATATAAAGTTATATAAAAGAAACACACTACTTTTGAATAATTGTTTTGCTTGTAACAATGCGATTAATCATGATTAATCATGAAAATTATGTGATTATTCATGATTAATTGCCCAAAATCATTAATTCATTAATTCATTCATTATCTGCTTAGTTTGATTAAGGATCGTGGGAAAGCTGGAGCCTATCCCAGCAGACTGTTGGGACTGCCCAAAATCATGTGATTAATTTTTTTTTTCTCATTGAATTGCTAATAAAAAATGAAAAAAAAAAAATCATCTTCTGAGACATAGCAACTTTATTGGTTCTTCCATCTAATCCACAAATTGTCATGCCCTTCCTTGTTCATCTTGCCCTCCCTTAATTTATCCTCCCTCTCCAGTCACAGATGCACCTCATCACAAGAATAGACACACCTGTCCACAATCCCCATCACCTCCCTTTATAACCACCTCATTTTTCCACCAGCAGGCACCAGTCCGTTTGTCGTTGTTTCCAGTTCCTTGGTCCATCCTTACGTTAATTAAAACCTTGACCATGACACAAATTCCCGTAAATGCATGTGAGCCGGCATCCCTCTTCCAGAATCAAGTAAATTAGTGGAATATAGTCTTTCACTTACCTAATCATGCCTTTAAAAATGCAAAGTCTTTGCCCTGCAGGTCTTGGATGGTTCCTGATACCGTGCAGGAAATCATTGTCATCTGAATCAGGCATGTTGGAGCAAGGAAACATCTACAACCTGCAGTCTTAGAGTACCAGAGCTGGACACCTCTGCCTAATGTTACATACAGTTGGCAGTACAATTACTTTTTTTCTATTTTTTTTTTTAATCCAAATGATCAAAATAAATGAGAAAATAAAACCTCTTGGCAATTTTTGAACAAAGATCAAGGGCTTTTATTTTCCTTTCAACTAATCTATCACCTTTACATTGTAAATAGATTAAAAGCTGGAGGCAGATATTGTCCTTGTAAGGACGCATATTGTCTTCTAGACGGCCTTGAAAATGAAACCACTTACTCATACAATTAATCATTCCCATTTTCAGCACAGGGAACAAATTACATTTCCCAATCAGGGGCACAAACCTGAATGAACACAAGCAGCTAGGAGTTGTTTTACATACATCACCACAGAAAACAAGGATGAGCTCCTCTTCTCTAATGCTGCTTCTGGTTCAGACGCAATAAAAAGCTAAACATGCCTTTGTGCCCCACATGTCTCCACATCGTCACTTCAGTGCTTTTAAAAAGCAGCATTGTGCTTTCTGTATAGGTAGCTACAAGATCTTCCTTACAAATGCTTTTTAATGATCTTTGATTTGTCAGCAGTGTGCACTGTACTTGTGGAAAATGTCAATAGAAGACTCTTGTACACTGAGAACTTTCCATGTTATGTTAACTGCAATTTGTTATTATTGATAAACCCTGTGAAAAAAAAACTTCCCATGATGCACTGAACACTTCCCTCCATTCTTTGCTCTTTACTCCTTTTCTCATGTTTGAGTTCATTCTGTTTCTCTTTTCCTTTCTCAGCAGGTATCCTCGGCTGTTCACCATCCTGTCTTCTCCAACTCAAACCAGTTAATGCAGGTGGTCACCTTTCCCAGATCTGGTTCTGCTGGAGGCTTTCCTTTCTGTTAAAAGGGAGTTTTTCTCTTCCTCTCTTCCTTTGCAGCCCTATACATGCTCAGGATGGTGGATTAAATTGAAGAAAAGATTTAATGTAATCCAAACACTTTAATTTTTTTATATTCCTACTTAGTCCAACTCAGAATGGAGGGAAGCTGGAACTTATTCCAGCAATTAGCAGGCAAGAGGAGGGATACATCCTGCAGGTCGCCAGTCAATTGCAGGGCCAACACACAGTCACAAGCGCTCACTTGCATTCCTAGGGAGACTTCAGAGGGACCAGTTAATCTAACATGCATTTATTTGGAGGTTAAAGGAAGCTGGAGTACCTGGAGAGAACCCATGCATATGCAGGGAGAACATACAAACTCCACACAGAACACCCACCATTTCAACCCCTACCCAGCCAAGGCTTGAACCATGAATGTTGCTGTGCAGCCACAGTGGTATCCACCCACCAACATGCAGCCCCCAAACTCAATTACTGTAAATTCAGCTAATTGATAATATAATGAGTTTGTTCTAACTGGAAAAATGGGACCATAATGAATTGTACTGAATTGGACCATGTCTGAAAAAGATTACTTTGTAATATAATGCTACATAAAAAAAGAAAAACCCTGAATTGAATTGAACTGAATTGGACAATTAAGAAGAGGCTTTTGGAGTGTTTAGCCTGACAGGAAATCAATTAATATTCGCTGACTTAATTATCTCTATCACCTAATTAGAATCACACAAATCACACAAATGTTTCTTAATTTTTCTCAAAAATAAACTTACAAAGTACCAAAGAAATAAGATGTTAAAGTACAAGGAAAGCATGAAGATAAATGGCATTTCACATTTTAGTGCAGCAGTCACTGAGTGACTGATTGTTTTGGTAGAAAACTATGATAATGTAACTTCATTATGATTGTGTTGAATTAATTAGTTTTGCTTCTTAACACAAGCCAACAGCTGGAGTGTGAAATAGACACGAACACATCTTAATTTCCATTTGATTTAATTACTGTTTTTTTTCCCCTTCTGTGTGAATCTATATCCTCTACCCCTCCAAAAAAAAAAAAAAAAAAAAAAAACATAATTACTTTCTTCTAGTTTTTTTTTGTTTTTTGTTTTTTTTAAAAAGCAAGTGTTTAACATGCAACAGAGGCTTGTTGAAGAGGGGGATTGTTGAAGGACACAGAAGGATGTTCCAGGCCTGGAGTCTTGTCCAGAAAAGTCTTTGAAGTGATGTGGCTTTATTAGCAAGACGCTGCAAGTTCAATGAAGGCTGAAGGGAGAAAGGGTTTTAGAGATTACATAAGTCTCCCAGATGGTTGATCAGCGACATTGGGGAATGTTCTGGAAACAAAGTCCGAAAGGGGGTTTCATCACTAATGTTGTTATGTTGTCAAAGGAAATGTTCTGCCAACACATTCTTTTTGGAAACTGTCACAAAAGCATAATTCGTCCGTGTTGCAGAACATAACTTTCTTCTTGTGTGTGTGTGTGTGTGTGTGTGTGTGTGTGTGTGTGTGTGTGTGTGTGTGTATGTGTGTTTGCTTGGACACACAAATAACTGCATATGAATACAGTATGGCATTTCATCAAACATTTCCAAAGGTATTGTGTCACATAATATCTTGAAATTTTATGAGTTTACTTTCCAAACGTACCACAGATCATTTTTCTGAGCACATAAACACAGTGTCTATGTGAATGTTAAAGAACAAAGCCACAGTGGAAGAAATAAAAAGTCACATCAACATTTTTCAACTCTGCATCAGAGATGTGTTTGTTTAAGCTTTGTGTGTCTTATCTACACTTACACCACATTCACATCAGCCTTTTTGATTCAAATCAGAATCGGTCTGCTCGGAAAGTCCAATTTATTTTGGGGAGCTGTGAATGTGGCAAACGGATTCTGTTTTGGACCAAAGAAGCGGACTCAGTTGGCCTACAAATGCCAGTCTTGGCTCCTTTCAAGCAGAACAAATACAGGAATCAGACAACAAAAAAGAAGTCATTTCCTGCATTTGATGAAACATTGCATTGTGGGTAAATACATAGTAATCGCGTTAATGGTCTTCTACCTCGACTGTTGTTGATACTGCAGCCGTTGTATTTCTGCGGGATACTTGCACAAGACAAAATAAAAAATCAAAACAGCGATAGTTTCGTCTCCGTGTTTAACTCAAGTTTTCTTCTTCACGCGGGTCTTGTCCTCCCATTTGCTAAATACTAGTGCAGCGCCACCTTTGATGGGAATGGGGATATTTGGTGGGATGCATCTGCTAAATGACTATATAATAGAATAGAATAGAATATTATAAAGGTTTTGACCAAAGTGCAGCGTGAATGAAATCTTGGTCTGAATGGATACATCCCCCTTCGAGTGATCCGAGTCCCAAATCTGACCGAGTCTAGCGCACTATCCTGATGTGAATGCACCCTTAGAAGGATGGCATTGTTTGAACACAAATCACATCTCATCTTCAGAGGAAAGAATGGAGACAATGGCAGGTTGAGGATTATCATGTCAATGTAACAGAGAACTGCTTTCCATTACCTGATGGACAGAAGAGCAGTCAAGAGCCAGCAGAAGCACAATGGGTGGTTTTCCTAACTTTTGACTTCTAGATTAAATTATAGCTTTCAGATCAGATCAATCACCAACTGGCATAACATTTGTTTTCTGCACTTAGTCTGAAAAAATAACGTTCTGCAAAACGGCTGATGCAAATGCATATATATTGACATTTAACATTATGTGTTTTTGCATTTTGCTTTCAACATTAAAATACCATCCTAAGACTTAAGTTCCACTGAAGAGTCACTGTGTTATGCACCGCTCAACTTAAATGGAACATCTGGTCACTGAATAGTGAAGGGCAAGTTGTTTCTGTTTATTTCCTTTTAATGATTTCATTGGTAATTTTCATTTTTATTTTCATTAAGTTTACATCAGTCTTTATGCCTGCATGATATGTCCATCCATCTATCCATGCATCCGTTTTCTTAACTGTGTAGTTCATTTCAGGGTAGCCAGAGAGAGCCCACACATAAACAGGCAGAACATGCAGATTCCACACAGAAAGGCCGCTGTTCAAACCTCCCCCAGCTGAGGCTCAAACTAGCAACCTTCTTGCAGGGAGGCCAGGGGGCTAACCACTACGCAGCCGTGCAGCCCCGTGCATGATGTGCAATGAGTCATTTTTCCTGTAAATCTGTAGCCATGCATATTTACACGTTAGTATCTCATCAACTTAATTGGCCTACATATGCATATGTAAAGATGCCTTAAACACTGAGGAACATTTCTGACACCAAACCCAAATTCAAAACAGACAGCTTCACACATATTCTGTTAAAACACTGTTCACCCACCCGTAAAAGCTGGACAGCAGGAACTCCTTGTAACACCCCTTCAACATTTTTTTTTTTCCATCTTAGTCTCATTCGTTTCACCTTGTTTATTTTTACCCTGGTTCTGAGAGTAATGGAAACGGGCAGGAGAGCCAATTGTAGATGGTCCCAATGAAATTACTGCTGCAGAACAAGGCGCGCATCGGCTCCCAAGCCGGCAGGGCTCCGTATTGATAGCCCCTAGATGAAACTGCTTCCCAATTAAACTCACTGATGTGTTAAAAAATGTGAACTAATACCGTCCCTTTTGGCAGACCGACCAGGCCAGAGGGAGGCAAATGGCAATTTCCCCCAATGCACCTTTTTTTTTTTTTTTTCCTTTTTTAGTCTTTGTCTTCCTTTACTCAGAGCTTCAATAAAATAATTGTCTTTTTGGCATCAGTCAGCAAACAACAAGACTCAAGAGGACAGGAACAAAAATGCATTCAACTAAATTTCTAATGTGCATTAATGATGTAATTAAACTTGTAAGGGTGGTTTAAAAAAAAAAGAGAAATGCTTTGACTAAATGCAGTTCATATTAACCTTTATGTATGCTACCCTTTCACTATTAAGTGAGCAATAGCCTTTCACCAGTTTTATCATATTTCAATAAAAACTGTTTTAGATGACAAAGGATGCATGCAAGGCATACAACAAACAACGCATTTTTCTAGTGACACAAATGCTGTAAATTTCAAGGATATAATAATAGCAATCAGCTGATCCTCCAGGAATCCTAGTGAATCTAAAGCAAGTGATCTAAATTTGTGCAACATTGATGCTGTTGAGATACATTATATATATATATATATATATATATATATATATATATATATATATATATATATATATATATATATATATATATATATATATATATATATATATATATAAAATGTATATATATATATATATATATATATATATATATATATATATATATATATATATATATATATATATATATATATATATAAAATGTATATGTATATGTATATATGTATTGCATGGCATTAGAATTGTGTAAAGACTAATTAATCATTTTCTGTATTACATTGAAACATTGATTTAACAACTTTTAATACCAAAAGTCCATATCTGCAAGGGTGATAATCATAACGTAAGGAATTTCAGAGAAAAGGTGAGTTTATCAGCTGGTAGCTCTTTACCCTATGGGTACATGTACTCTGGGGGAGAGCTGTTGGGAAGTTGCTCAACACTCTGGCAATCCAAGCCCAGAAAGTAGTGTGTGACATCAAAAACATGGGTGGACTTGCAAGCACCTGTTTTAATGCTCACTGGGCATGAAATTGAACAGAGCAGCAGTGACGCAGGATGTCACCATGCATCTGTATGGCTTTCTTTTTTTCTAAGTGCTGTCTGAGGTTCTTCCATGTATTTGCAACTGTGAATGAGTTCCAGCAGGACACTGTATCAGCTATGCACAGCATTCTTTTGCAGTGTATTTTAGCACAAAACACACAAATAAGAAGAGAAAGTCTGCTTTGTCCCACAGTGCTAATTAGTGGCAAATGCACTGCTTTGATCGGGTTGTTGATTAATACAAATGACATAGCAGTTACTTCACCAGGTGCTGAGGCACGGGGCTTTCAGAACAAATTTTTTGGCTTCTACATTGTTCTGGAACCATTAGCATCTCACACTCCCAGTCTCTTCCACCTGGCTAGCATTGCAACTCAGCAGGTGTCAGTGCAAAAGTCAGCAACAGTGTGAAGGCTAATATGCCTCATCAACAAGCCAATATGGACACCAAGCAGTGTTTTGTTCTATTTTGAATTTCTACTACAGCTTTGGTCCAGTCATGTTTTACCTCAGTTGTTTTCCTTCTACGTCTACAGGCCTGAACACGGGAAACTGAAGATTTACACGTGCCTTAGCTTCACGCTCAATTTCACATAAAATATTGGAGGCTCGTTAAATTTCCGTAGTCAATTATGTCAATCCAATACTAGGAGCTGGAGGACCCCTTTCTAAATGAGCGACCTCCTCATTAATAAAACAACGGTGAGCACTCAGAAGCATTTTGCTCCTCCTGGGATAATACAAACACAAACCAAGCGAATTAACAGATTTCTAAGCATATTGTGTTCTCAACACTTGGGTTTTCTTTTCATTTTGGTGGAACTTCTGCTGGAAAAATGCTGTGTAAGTATGGGGCAAAATATAACACTCAATGTGTTATGTTAAACTCATGTCATCTGCAAATGCCAAATCATAGTTTTAGGGGGTTAAAAAAAAATCGTTTTTATATCTAAAATAATAAATAGAAGCAAGAAGAACGGTGGTAAGTGAAGGAGGAACCCATGCTATATGACAAGGTGGAGAGAAAGACTATATGGCGCCACACAGGACAGAACACATTTTCAGAAACTCCTCTGAAATCATGCGTGTTCTACTGTAATCACCTCACACACACAAGCAACATTTCACATATAAACTAATGAAAACTCATACACACTTAACCCCCCCCCCCAAACACACACACAAATACCTATTTGAATCAGTGAACTATATGCAGGAGGTTATTCATGTGTATGTGTGAGCTAATTATATTGTAAATTAAAGGTTCAACATGTATGCATGAGCTCGTTGTATAACAGATAGGTTATATATGTGCATGTGTGAGCTGCCAGTTGTTTGAATGACAACTTTTGTGTATGAGAAGTAATTTTCTCACTGAAGCGGTCGAGCTACAGTTTGGAGTGAACTGCATACACACTACTGTGAGCTCATGCATACACATGTTAGTACTGTTATCACTGATTCAGGCGGGTCTAGGGTGTATTATACATCTGTGTGTATTGGTGGATTTTCATTGGCTTTTACACAAGACATAGCTTGTGTGTAAATGCGAGAGTTGATTTTCTGTATATGTGCAAGTGATTACAATATATGCATGATTTCAGAGGTGTCTGCAAGAGTTAAAAATGTATTTTGTCCTATACGACATTTCACTGAAGACAATATTTTTTGCAAATATGCAAGTAACCTTTTCAAAATATTACTGCCAGCCTTTGCTTGCTGCTTGTTAGATAAATGTCTCACATCCAATTTGTTTCAGTCCTGTCCCAATCTGTCCTGTTATTTGTTTTTCTCTTAAAGCCCTGCAGCGCTTTTTAGTTTTGTTCTGGGAGTGAGTTATTAATCTTGAATTTTATTTTTACGTCCAACTTTTCGGTGCCTGTTTTGATGCTTTTCAGCTGAACACTTTATTGCTTTCACCGCAACTAAAAATAAATAAAATAAAAATACGTCATCTCTGGCTTTTAATTGTGCATTGTCATTGTACCCCAAACTGGGCACTACTATTTGGTTAACTTTGGTTGATTTAAATGTGTTTTTAAAAAAACAGAAAGACATCATTTGTGGCACTTTTTAACAAGGCTAAATTTTTTTAGCTATGTTGTGCAAGAAGTTTAATCATCCATGTTCCTGTTTTTTGCACTTTAGCAAAGAGTTCTTTATCAATTTACACATAAAATGTTTTGTCTTTTTTTTTTCATTTTTTGTTTCTTTGTTTTTATTTGCATTAAAGAGAGAAAAATGACTGAAGGATATTTGGATGGATCTAACAGTTATTTCAGCCTGTAAAATACACAAATTAGGAGGTACATCTGTTAAATTGTTTGTTATGCAGTGCAATTCAATGCAATTTAATTTATAACACACTTTAAAAACAACAGTGTTGAACAAAGTGTCACATTGTGGGGGTTAAAAACTAAATACAGAATAAAGAACATACAAGAGGACAATTAAAATCTGCAATACTACAACTAAAAGTAAAACCATTACAATCAACTCAAAGACAATCAAAATAAAATCAGATGTCAACTTATCATTGCATATAAAAAGCCAGCGTAAACAAATGGGTCTTCAGTGGAGATCTAAAAAAGATACAGAGGAGGCCTGTCTGATATATAAAAAACAGCTCATTCCGTAGTTTAACACATATAGTATCTAATCAGCAAATCATGGCAGCAGCTCAATGCTTTTTAACATATAGACATGGTCAAGACAACTTTCCAAAGTTGAACCAGCATCAGAATGGGGAAGAAAGGGGACTTGAGTGACTTTGAACTTGGCATGGTTTTGCCAGACAGAATGGTCTAAGTATTTCAGAAACTGCTGATCTACTGGGATCTTCACACACAACCATCTGAAGCGTTTGCAGAGAGAGGTCTGAAAAAGAGGAAATATCCTGTGAGCAGTAGTCTGGATAGAAATACCTTGTTGTCAGTGCAGAGTGTGCATACTATTTGGGAATGATAAAAGGGTAACAGTAACTCAAAATAACAATGTTTTTTTACTGACATATGCAGAATACCATCTCAGCACACTGAAGAAACACATTAAAGCTGATGGCCAACAGAAGAAGAACACAGCAGACGCCTGTCAGCTAGGAACAGTAAAATGAGGCTACAATTCACACAGACTCGCCATAACTGGACAATGGTACATGGGAAAAAATCATCTGCTCTGTTCAGCCTCCATTTCCGCTGCAATATTCAGAAAGCAGGAACCAATATGAAATCATACATCCATACCGTGGATCAATAGGTTAGGCCTGATGGTGATGTAATTTACCCCCTAAAGAGGACATCTGAGCATCACAGGCTGTGGTGAGAAATAAGTTAACTGTACTCTAATGGCGTCCCGTCACCAGTTCCTAATGCAACAGAGCAGCTTTAGGATGTGATGGAATGTGTGTATGTACTTATGTACGCAGGGGGGTATGTATGTCTTTATATGTGTATGAATTTATCTCTTTCTCTTGTTTTCTCTGTTTTCTTTTCTGTTCTCTTTCTGTCTCTCTTCTGTCCTCTCTGGTCCGGTCCAGCAGCATAAACTCGGTAATACGAACAATTATTCAAAATAAATAGAAAAATAAAATAAGAATCCGGAAATGCGAGGGGATCGTTATATCTATGAAAGCTCCCCTTGGCAAAATGAATTTGCTCAGCAGAACACAGCATCCAGAATATCAGTCTGGGAAATCTAGCCAACACCATGTTTAATCTGCACTATGAGGAATTAAGGCAGTTCTGAAGGTGAAAAGAGGTCAAATCCTGTGAAGTTACCAGAGAGAGTGCATCTCAAAATAATAAGATTCATCATTTTGAATTTCCAATGTAGTAAAAAAAAAGCAACACCAGTAATGAACACGCTTTCACTAGAGAGAAACATAGAGTGTTGTTTCTGTCTGTAACTTTTCTCAAGATGATCAAAATCCAGTCCTCATGCAGTCTTTTATACGGCTGTATGCTTATATATAAACCAAACAACAAGCTGAAAAATGAGGTCCGCTTTGCACGGTTTCACTGACAGCAGCAAATAGACATCTATGCAAATCCATGACGTCTGAAAAGCAAAGCGGTGACAAGCCAGAAAATGTTGCACTCTCTGAATGAAAACAAGTAGGTCACCAAGCCACAACCGAGGAGGAGAGGAAGAAGGGTGATGTGATTCACCGAGCAGACAAAGAGAAGACTAGTCCTGAAAATAACAAGTAGACCGGCAGCAACTGCTGAGTTGAGAGATGGCTATGAAGAGATTCTAATTATACTCTTCCAGACAGGCTCATGCCATTTCACAATATAGTGATTCAATGTTGCATGTGTGGTTGTGGTTAAGTGAGTCATAAGACAGTTTTTTTTTTCAGACTTTAGAAGCAGAAAAAAAGAGGTATAGAGCAGCTAACAGGGAGAAAATCCCAGTCAGAGATGACTAGAACAAGGAAAAAGAAATATTTCTTGCATGAGTTTAGATGTTTGCATGAGTTTAGATGTTAGACAGGAGGGAAAATGCATAAAGCAGAACTGAAAAGTGTTGGTTGACTGCCAGCCTAAAAATAGGGGAGTCTGCAGGAGCACTTCCAAACCTGACACTGTTTTGAGTCGTATTCCTTCAACTGTTTGAAAACAGAGGAAGAAGGGACAGCAAGTGTAGGAGTCTGTGCCAAGTGTGTACATGTGTGTGTGTGAGAATCCCTGACGCTCGATGCCTACCATCAGGATGTTTAAGGGAGCGAGAGTCAGATACATGAATGAACAATGCAGCTGACATCACTCCACACCGAGGCAGCCTCCTGTACTGCATGTTGTCCCAATCCATGCCTGCTGAGAAAATCTGAATTGCATCCAAATTCCCCAGAGAGCAGAGCTGGAAGAGCTAGATTTAGTCCTGCTTTCTTATTTTATCCTCTTTCGATTTCATGCAGTAATTGCTCAAAACAGTTAAGGCTGGGCTTGGCAGTTTTACACACTGTCAGCAAAAAAGAAAGCACATCTCTCAGCCCAAAGCCAGTTTTGTCTTATCAAGGGCGTAACATCTTCAAAATATCTCATGTATATAACTTCTTTGTATAGCCGAGAGCAAACACAGAGATGATCAGCCTTTTATTAGTGCTTTTCTAAAAACTGCAGGGCATTGGAGATTCAATTAAACTGTATCCAAGCAGGAAGGAACTGCGCCTGTATTCATTATTTTCTCATTAGAGACTATTTTTGATGGATTTGAGAGCAAAACAGTGCATATTATTTCAAACTAACTATAGAGCCTACTTTAAAATCAGTGAAGCAGAACAATACAGTAGTTTGTGTACTATTTGGTTTCATTTTTAGTACTGGGATGTTTTGGGGGTTTTTTTTCTTTGTTTTGTTTTAGATTAGCTAAAAATAAATAAATGAATAAACTTTCTAATCACTTTGCTGGAGTGATTTATTACCACAAAAGGAGTTCAAACCCAGCTTAACAGTTATGCTTGTATCTGAATTTAGCTGTGAGAGGCTCATCCATCTTTAGCAGCTATTTACTGACTACATCATATGGAGCTGGGAAGTTTATGTTTTATTTATTTCAGATTTTAAAAAAACAAAAAGCCCTTCTGGTGACTTTGTTAGGATAACTTGTACTGCTTGGCAGTGAGATATTATGACTTGGAAATGAGATAATTAAGCCTTGGCCCCAGGTCAGTCAGATGTGTAAGATCAGACAGCATAAAAAAAACTTATTCCATCTCTGCGGTTTGTTTGTTTGTTTAAAATGTGCATTTAGAGCAGCAAAACTAAGTTTCTTTGACTAATTGTGACAGTGTGTTAGACCACAAGAGAATGCAAAACATAATGATTTGTCACAGGATTAAAACCAAATCGTTTAGATGAAATGAACCCACGTTTTATGCGGGGTTTTAATCTACACAGTTTAAGTACAGCAGGCAGCCCACAGCAAAGATAACCATATCTCCTGCTAGCGTGTTACTAAGAAGCATCATTAGACCTATTTTGGGGGTTCTGGAGCCATCCTAAAATGGTCTTAAGTCCACCTAAAAAGGCTAAATTTATTGATTTCAGTATTTGCTGTAATGATTGTGTTGTTGGTGATAGACTGAGCAGTGTTCAGAAAACATGTTGGAGTGAAGTTTCACCTTTTGAAGTTAGCTGAAGCGGTGTTAGCCTACCCTTTAGAGAGGACATGGAGATCCAGAGACAGACCAGGCGAAGCCAATGTGCAAAGAAAGAGACCGAATAAATCCAGAGATGGTGGAAGCAAGTCTTTCTATGGTGCAGTGGTGGCCAGTCCGTCCTTTTCCAGCACACCGGAATCAAAAAGCTGGATTCCCTCATCTGCATGTCGTTCAGCTCTGCAGAGGCCTGTACAGTCATTCAGTGCTTTCAGGTGTGTTGGTAAAGGGACACTTTAAAAGCTGCAGGAATGAGAGCAACCTCAGATATAATAAAGCAGGTATGGAGATAGTAAATCCTGCAAGTAGTCTAATAGGAAATGGAATTAGGTGCTATGAGGCTGGTTTTGTCAAACATTTACCATTTAAATAATTATATCCAAAGCAACTCAACAGGAGCATGAAGTCAAGTTAACTTTCCTAAATTCCCACACAGCTTCATGGCTAAAATAACATTCCTGGAGATTATGACAATAACTGCTCTTCAACGTTGCTTGAAACACATCATGATCATGACTTCACCATTGGCTGAAAGGGGTCTTTTAAAGCTAGGGTGGGAAAGACTGCTGAATACATTCATTCATTCATTTTCTGAACCGCTTAATCCAATTCAGGGTCGCGGGGAAGCTGGAGCCTATCCCAGCTGACTTTGGGCGACAGGCAGGGTACACCCTGGACAGCTCGCCAGTCCATCGCACTGCTGAATACATCTTGTAAAAATCGACGCATCTCCTGGGACTTTTTAAATATCGGAACAAACAAACGTTTAATAATATTTTAAGAAGTGCCTATAAATAAGTTCATGCATTTTTTTTTTAAGTAAGGCATATCAATAGATCCATCAATATTCTGTGGGGACAGTAAGTTCACCCCAGGTTCCTGGAAACAAGCATGCACAGAAACAGAAACAAGTTCATTGTTAGAAATAATTTTATTGTCATTAGTTTTGACAATCACAGGAAGTTTTTGGGTTTTCTGACTAATTTCAAATAATCTTATGAAACTTTTAAATGCCTTCAAATCCGGGTGTCAGCTTGAGAATTCAGTCCATTTATTCTCACCGAGCCACGTTTGTGGACTTCCTTGTTCCACTTTCCTGTTGATTTAATGAGTTTCCATTTGAAACTGTTTTAGGGTTTCTATCCAAACCAAAGTAAACTTAAAACCAAGACTTTGAAAGGCATTTTCAAAGAATTGAATCAGTCTAAAAAAAAAAAAAAAAAAAAAAAGACATTTGAGCTGTAGCTCAAATGGCAGTAATTACAATGTTTGGTAACCTGTATAACAAACCACTATGATCCCACCTCCGTGCTAATGAGTTGTTACAGTCACACACTTTGTTGTTATTGTGGTCTAATTATTTTTGACACTAAATGCATTGAGATAAATATAGAAACTCAGCTTTAAGTCAGTTCTGGAACTGCGCCTTTCAAAATAATTTCATTTTAATGTATTTGATTACTGCGATGGACTGGCGACCTGTCCAGGGTGTACCCTGCCTCTCACCCAGTGATTGCTGGGATAAGCTACCCTTCCCCTGCAATCTTTAACTAGACTAAGCACTTAAGGAAATTAATGAATGACTGTATAAATAAAAAAAACAACATGTCAGATTTGATGTACCATTTACTGTATTTATTTCATTATTTCATACTGATTTTTCTCATATCTGTATGGGTTTGTGATGTGGAATCAACCCAGCTGTCTTCACACTACCTTGCTGGTAATTTTCCCTGTTAGAAACTGTAGGAGCCATAATAGTATGTGTGGATATTCATGCGGTGGCACAGGACGCTCAGCATCAGCATCGGCGTAGTAGGCGTGTTAGTGGGTGTGTGTATGTGTGTGTCAAAAAGTTTGAAAGGTACCAACTCACCGGTGTTTAGATGAATGGATGAGGAAGTGGGGTGAGCTGGAGGTAGTCCATTTTTTGTTGACCGCGTTTTGCATCACACATACTGGAGGAGTATGTATAGTCAGTGTAACGTTTATTCATGTGTTGGAAATAATCGTGGAACTTAATGGAAAAAATAAATGTGTCGCTAATACAGAAGTATATTGGAATTTATTGGAACGCGCGTCGGACAAAGAGCCCCGAGTTTAGCCCACAGCGGCCCTCATATAATTGATCTTTGCCGCAACAGAAACCATTATTTAAACCATATTTATTATTAACAAAAATATTGTTATTAACAAAAATATAGCAACATAAATGTCACAAAGAAAACAAGACACTCCTGTAATTTTTTTTAACCTTTAAAGGAATTGTGTGTCATTGCTACAAGTTCTTTTCTTATTAAATGTATCCAGGGGCGTGATATGGAGAAGTGGGAGATGTGTGCATTGCACAGTCATCCTACAGACATGTTGACACCGCTGCTGCAGGAGAGGAGGCATCATGCAGCCAATTACAAGACTCCACTGGGCTGCAGCTGCTTCTTCACCTCTCCGCCAGATTGATCCTTTTCTTTTAACCTGGATTTTCAGAACATATGCAGGTTGGGGAATCCAGGGATAGACTTAAACCAAATACCAAATCAAATTTACAAGACACAAATATATATATATCTATATACATATACAATTTCAGTGTGCTTGTTTGTGACCAAATAAACTCTTCTCCTCCTAAGGTGTAAAGCCTTTGCAAACATGTAGACAATCAGAGGCAGGTCTCTGATGGAAACAGACTGCAAGGTGGAGTTTTTTTTAACAAAACAGACACACATAGAGACCAGAGACAGTGGAAGGCCTCCAGCTAGAAAAACCAAACATCCTTATGCAAATCTCCTCTCCCTGAACAGCAGACAGATAGCAAGCAGCAGAAGTGGGTCAGTTAAACAGGTCGTGATGAATGAATAGGGGGGGAAACATGCATTTTCATTTCTCGATCTAATTAGTACCTCCAAGACGTTTTCGGAGCTATTTCTTACCCTGTCTGCTAACCAGACTGACGCCAGCAAAATAAACCAGCAGCTGCCCCGGTGGTCAGACCATTAGTGTGATTGGTGGAGAGAAAGGAGGAGTCCCATGTGTCATTTCCCGACATAAAGGGGAAACTATGTTAAAAGAAACTAACTTAGAAATAACAAGAAAGAAACGGCAACCTAAGGATACACTGATATTAAAGCCCCTCTGGATGAGTGCATCGATAATTGATTCATTTTGGCAAAGAATGAGAGGAAAATAGTCTTTTTTTTTTTTTTTTTTAACAATAAATGCTCACAAACAGTGTCTGACTCATTAATAATTCAAAGCTCAGTCCTTGTCATATCAGCCAGTGTCATAGTTGCATTAATAGTCTTGGCTACACAGCACTCCTCTGCTGACAGTCTTTTCACCGGTGCAGAAGACAGCCTGGGAAGGGCTGACGGGGAGGATCATAACGACCACTGACTCCCACAGCAGAGCTGCCTCCAGAAGTCAGATGAAGTGAAAGCAGATAAAAGAGGAGACAAGTGATGCGGAGAAGTGAAGAGTGAGTGGGTATCACTGAAGATTGATCCATATCACAATGAGACAGGCCAGCAGAGACGCTCACATTGTAATTTATAATGGGCTGAGACAATTAAAACAGAGCACAGTGTTATCTCAGGGTCAATAGAAATTTATTCATGGTCCCTCATCAAGGAGTCGGGAGACGTAGCAGAAAAGGACAGATAGCACTTCTTGGCAAGTTCCTGTTTTGAAATGGAGATTCCTTTCTTTTCTTTTCTTTTTTTTTTCTTTTAAATGATTTTATTTCATTTCTGAAATACTGAACTCATTTTCATGCAGTCTAACTGCAGGGAACATAATGAACCCAATCATGGCGATTTTCCGCAGGTATTTCACTCAGAGACAGCAGCGTCCTGGAATGAAAGAAGATACTAATTTGGCTGGAAGGGCTGGAGAGGATTTTTCTGATTTTGTGTGTGTTTGAGTACGTTTGTCAGAGAGTGGGTGGATAAAAATGAATGAAATGCGCACACGCCTGTAACCCAAGGCAGCGTGGCATAGCTTCCAGGTTTTTAAATCCTACACAGGATTCACACTACGAGCCCTCGGAGAAATTTAATCATGCTAAACATATGTGTAAGGTGGGGTGGCACCAGCGTGAAGCGAATCATAATGTCAAGCGGATTCAGGCAGAATATGTAGTGAATAAAGCACATTCCAAAAGAAGCATCCAGGCTGCTGCACTTCACCCCGACACACTGAGGAGTTTGGGGGGATTAGAGGGGGTTCACCTAATTGAAGTGGGGTTTCATAATCAAAGAGTCAATGAAACTCCCTGGCAGTATAGTTTTGCACCAAATGCGGATAACATTCAGAAACGCAGGTAGTGTGCATACGTGTGAGTTCTATATTTAAGTGATGTTTCAAATCCTCATGTTTCTGCTCAAGAGCCAAAACTCTAATGTGCTTACATGACTCATAAAACCGACTTTTATTAAACATTACTGGCATCCCCGTGTAGGCACTGAGGTTCATCTAAAAAAAATGTCAAAGAGATAAATAAACAAAAATGAAATTACATTTACATAAAGGGAAAATATTCCATGCATAAATTATCCCCCTCCATCCTACCTGACTTAAAAAATATATATACATATATATATTAATATATATATATATATATATATATATATATATATATTAATATATATATGTATATATATATATATATATATATATATATATATATATATATATATATATATATATATATATATATATATATATATATATATATATATATGTATATATATTTTTTAAGTCAGGTAGGATGGAGGGGGATAATTTATGCATGGAATATTATGCAGTCCAGTCACAGCGGCCCATATATCCCTCTAGATGTCAGTAATTCTTACATATCAGATGTTCAAAGTCTTCCTTGCTCAACTCAGCATGACAGCTGGACCATCATTCTGCCTGAACTGGACAGAGTATGTTCCTGTTGCATGTCTGAACTATGTAAATATCCAAATACTTTTGTCAGTTTTAAAGGGATCTTATATATCTTCTTAATTGTTTTAATTCTCATATGAGACTTTACTCTTTGATCATAATTCCAAAAGGCCAGTTTCGCACCAACACATTGCAGTGGTAACATCAAGCATTTCATGGTTACTTTTACTTCAGCTGAAACTTAGTAAATTGAGGGAATCATGACCGGCAGCATTTTCCATTTAATTTAAAATCTTTCAGGCCTCTGCTGGGAAGATAAAGATGATGAGACATTTCACCTGGGTGATTTAACTGAGCTAGATCCTTTTTGCATGGAAGTAGTGCAAATTGTCAAGTGAAGATTTGCCAGGCTAATAGACTCACGGTTGTTCCTGCAAGTCTAAGAGTTTTGCAAGTCAGCGAAGTAAAGTCTCCATTTACTATTTTTACACCTTATTCATGTTTTCACCTCTGTGGTATATCAACTGCCATGAAAGGATCTTGAATCATCGAGGCGTTCATCTTTTTCCACAAGTTTAAAGATGATTCATATAAAAAATTTCATTTTATCGTGCCGGCATGTTATGATAGGCACTGAGAGAGAGGAAAATTTCTATGTGTATTGATAGTTTGTGCATTTTAAGTCATAATAGATATGCTGAAGATATGACAAAGACAAAAACATAGTTCTACCTCTTATATCAGAGTATAAGCAGGGAATGTCTTGTTTCTTAACTGTATTAGTTCTTTAAAGGCATCATCCTATCAGCCTGGTAATGGCTGTAATTCCACAGATGTCTAAGGAAAAGAGTAACTTTTGGCTAATCTTTGCCCTGTCCAGTTGTCATAGAAAGTCTTCACATCAGATGCTGCCTTATGATCTGTAACAGAGTTTGGATAAATCATAGGTCCCTTTTATGGTTTACAGCTTGTCTTTCAGAACTGGATGAGTTGCACTGCTGGAGACACGTTTAAAGGACCAGTGAGACATGAATGATCGCAAGAAATTCCAGTTTGAGTGGAAGATTTCAAATGCAGCACAAAAATATCTTTAGTTTCGTTAAAAAAAAAAAAAAAAAAAAGATGAAACATTCATCAAAATTAAAGAAGATTAAAAGGTAAGCAACTGAGATTTGGAGATACAAGGAGAAAGAGAAGATAAAGGCCGCATAAAGAGCAGCCGAAATGCAACAAACTCCCTCAGGGAAAAACTGATTGGTCATGCGATGGGAATTACCGGAGCAGGGTGGAGGAGAAAGACGGACAAGAGCTCCTCAGGTTAAACAGTCTGCAGATGGATTGTGAAGCAAAATATGGAGTAAACGTCCCAAAAATCTCAAACTTGCGTCCTTCTATTATCTTCTCTCCTGTTCACCCAACTGACACTGCAGTCTGACGTCTCCTGTAAAGCCTCAGTGCATTAAGCCATCAAAGAAAAAAGCAAATCTAAAATCATACAGGAACTCATGCATCATGTGACATGAATATGTGGATGTATTTTTCCAGAACTTCACAAAGAGGGGGGAAGAAGTAAAGAATTTTCTGAGCTGGCATACTTTTACAGAGGTATTGGTGGGAAGAGATTAACACATAGAATTAGATTTAAGGAAACGGTTGATAAGCGCACAGGATATAGCAAGCTCTACCAGAGCTGGTGCAGATAAAATGCACAATGGATGTTTTTTTTAGTCTGTGGAGCTCAAAATGTCTCATGAGGCCACGGCAGATGAGACGAGTAAAAGGAGATGCTTTAACCAGAAAGTTCCAGTGGGATAAGTTAGAAAGAATGGGGGAAGGTTAATCCTGGTGTTGCACAACTGAAATCATAAAAATGCTCATTTTTGCAGAGTTTGGATGCAGAAAACAGATGCCACAGAGTGTAAAGTAAAAACGACTGCAGGGTTTTGGTCACACTGTAGTGGGTTAGCATTTGTTTGTAAATCTGCAGTATAGTATTCTGTTTGAGTTGTGTTCTCACTGGAGGGAGCAAATTAAAATATTCTTATTAAGAAAATTTGGACTATCTTTTCCATTAGTATCAGTTTTGTCTCAACTTAACTCGCCTCAACTCTTCTCAGCTTGGTTAAAATTGAGTACGAGGTCTAAAGTGGGCGCGGTTTGTGTGAAACCACTGTGACGTCAGTGTTGTGGACGACAAGCTCTATAACAACACAGGACTTAGAGGCAACCTGCTACTTGGTCTGTGGCTCGCCGGTCGCTGACCATAAATTACATCTATTTGCTGGAACCACTTCCAGTCTCGTCTGTTTGATCCACTCCCACCATTGGGGTCCTAGACCTGCCGATAGTCACCTCAGAGTTGGACCACGGAACAGACTTTTGTTGCGGCATTGCTTGTCACATAATGTAAGCAACTTGTGAGTTGGAGATACTCTCCCTGAGATGTCGCTCTCTGACCCTGACCTCTGATTGGCCACGCCCCTGACCAATAGTGGCATACAAAAGCCTAGTGGAAAACCCTACAAACCGCGTTAAGCTGAGAAAAGCTGATACTAATGGAAAATGGCCATTTATTTCCTTTCTATCAGTTTATGAAAGAAATTTACAGTAGGATGTGTTTGTGCATGATATATGATATGTGCATGAGACATCTGCTCATTTCCGTTATAATTGTCCAATCATCCATGGATCAATCATTTTCTTTACCCTCTAAATCAAATTCAGGATCAACAGTGACCTAAAACTTTTTAGATGTTACTAGGTAAAAGGCAGGGCACCAGTCCAGTACAGGGCTGAGACAGACACATTTATCTTCTAAGGTCAATGAAGAATCACTTTTTAAAATGTTGGATGGAGATCAGAGTATTCAGAGAGAACCAGGAGCCTTCTTTAGATGTGAGGTGACGGTGCGAAAGATCAAACCACCATGCAGCAAAGCTAATGCTTTCAATAAGATCATATGAGACGATTTCATGGTGTTTGCAACACATACAACACAAACTATGGAACAAGAGCAGAAACCACTCGTTTAAGCTTATTAAGTTCAAATTTAATGATTACAACTGTAGACTAGTGACCTGTCCAGGGTGCACCCCACCTCCCACGTAGCTGCTGGGATAGGCTCCAGTCCCTCTGTAACCCTGCACTGGAATAAATGGGTTAGAATGATGGAATTGTTTTAATTTATTTAACCTTTATTCATATAGGTAGTCCCTTTGAGACATAGTACCATTTACAAGAGCAGCCTATGAATGGATGGATGGATGGATGAATGGATGGATAGATGGATGGATGGATGAATGGATGGATAGATGAATGGATGGATAGATGGATGGATGGATAGATGGATGGATGAATGGATGAATGGATGGATAGATGGATGGATGGATGAATGGATGGATAGATGGATGGATGGATGAATGGATGGATAGATGAATGGATGGATAGATGGATGGATGGATAGATGGATGGATGAATGGATGGATAGATGGATGGATGGATGAATGGATGGATAGATGGATGGATGGATGAATGGATGGATAGATGGATGGATGCTGCTCACAGCATACTTGATTTTATGAAGAAAAAAAATCATTTTTTTCTTCCTTCTGGCTCTGCTGTTGTGAGATTAAATCAGTAGGAGGTTCCCTGGTTATCAACCCACCTGCATGCACTCAGTGCTACAGGAGAGGAGAGTGTGTCGATACTAACTGAGATCACCAACAGTGTGTGTGCGCCTGTATGTTACTATATTTATACACACACTTCCAGAATCATTGGGCACCTTGCAGTGGCAATGCAAGTCTTATAAGTGGTGCAAGGTTTTCACTGATAAAACTGTATTTTGCTGCACCTGTGAAAGTGTTGTTTTTAAAAAAAAAAAAAGTCTTGTGACACTTTTGCATTATATAATCTCATTTATTAACTCTCTCACTTCTTTGTCTGGAATAACTTATCTTTCTAAACAGTACAGTTGTGACAGTGTGCAGAGGAATCTGTGGCTTATCAATGCAGCTCATGAGCTTCTTGTGTGCTTCAGAATGATAAAAATCTCAGTTTTTGTTTTTTTCAGTGTGTTTGCTCATCTTTAATGATGGTAACAAAAAGAGGGATGATACTAAACTTTGAGAACAATACGTCTGCCTAAAACATCCTATATCATCTAAGGATCAGCTGTGTTGTTTCAGCATAATTCCATGCCCTTTCTGCTCTTCATGACTTCAGTTTGTACAAAGCGGTGGCATCGTTTCTTTGTTTGCCTAATTAAGCAAGGAAACATGATATTTTGGTAAAAGTCCAGTAACACAGCTTGGAACTGTCAGTAGTCTCTAGCAAAGCACATTAGCTCAGCTAAAGGGGTACTGTAGTGGAAATTAGACACATAGCATATTTTTAATGTGTTACTCCTTTTATTAAAGTTCTTTTATGTGGTACAAAATGTATTCTGCATAAAGTAGTTCAGAAAGCTTGTATTAGTAAGTTCAATGTTCTGTGTAAAGGGCTGTTTCAACTGTGTCTATTATCATCTTCAGCTAGCAGTTGTTTTGACTGGTGCTGCCAGGCGAAGCTTGTTTGTGTAAGCTAAAAGACGCTGTAACACCCTGAGCTGCAAGTAGAGCTCCCGAGACCTCTCGCTTGCTGCAAATGTACATTGTCAATAAACTGAACATTACAAGGTTGATTTTTAGATTTATTTTTCATCAGATAAATTCTGCGAAAAAACTTTTCTTCTTGCTAGCTAACTATCCTACAGAGAAAGCTCTAGCATCTAACAGAAGCTGTAAAGGCAGCTAAGGCTGCAACACAGTTCTCAGCTCTTTTGTTGTCTAGACCACTCAACAGCTTTTGAAAGGTTTAATCATCCCATCATGTCGTCTGTGAACTCTGCGATGGAACACTCTTGGCTTAAATCATCCCTTCACAATATCATGGCCAAGAAAAACATGTTCACTCCATCACCTTTCCATCAGCGGGCCTGGCACTGGAACTACTTGTCTTTGCAAGATGTTTCACCTCCATTGGCCCAGTCAACAAATAACTTTGTGCCACTGGTGTCACTGACGATGTCAAACTGCACGGATCATTACTACCAAATGAGCCCAAACCTTAAGCATAAACATCAGCTGCTGGTGTCTCTGAACCACATGACAGACCACACACAACCTCGCTCCATCACTGAGTGAAGTCAATCACTCAATAAAAATTACCTACTCGGTTATCTTCTGTTGACTGATGTGAGTAATGATCAGTTTGTCCTTTGCTCATTATGCTGCACTTGTTTCTTTGCATTGAGGAGAAACCTGAAACTGGACCTGACTCAGCACGTCAAAACTTCTGCCTACAGTGGAAATGCTAATTCATCCACAAAGGAGACATCCCTCCATTACTCACTGAACTTTAACTGCCGACTGATGGCCACCTGAACCAAATTCAAGTGTTACTTATTCAGAGTTCCTGGTCCACACAGTCATCAAAAATCAGTCATACAGGCATATTCTTCTTCTCAGCCTTTCAGGAACATCTTCTCATACTGCCATCCATACAGGTGTCAGTCCAGACCAGGGGTGGGCAACTCAGTCCTCAGAGCCGCAGTCCTACACGTGTTGAGAGTTTAATTCCCTGCTTCAACTCAGCCGCTGCAAATCAGTGGGTAATTAGCAGACAGTTGGATGCAGTTGGATGTCAGGCTCTGCAGCAGTCTGATGTGAGTCAGCTGTGTTGCAGCAGGGAAACTCCCAACACTTGTAGGACTGCGGCACTCGAGGACCGGAGTGACCCACCCCTGGTCCAGACTGTTGAAATGAGCCACCAAATACAACCGGAGCATCTCTTAAAGATTCAACTTGACGTAAAACAATGTAAACATGACTGACCAGCAGAGGTGGCAACTCCTGGTCCAGAAAGTAAACGTCCAGTCAAGCAGCTGTTCCAACCAGTCACCAAATGAGCTGAATTTAATGAGCAGAGTTTATTTGCCAGGTAAACAAGCCTGTTAGTGAAAAAACCTCTTCTAAATGTACAGGTAGATCCAAAAACATGGCAGGATTTCTACTTTCTGGACCAGGAATTGCCACCTCTGTTAACCAGCAACTTACACCTGTTTTTTCATGCTTACACTACTTACATTATTAGCATTATTGTTCTCTTTTAAGTCATTTTGGACAAAAACTTTCAGCTAAGTGACTGAAAGGAAATTCAGTGTAATCTAAGGTTTGACAAAATGTAATAACAATATAATTTCAACATGATTATACATCTTAATGTGAATTTTAACACAAATCACGTGTTTGTGGATCGGAATGTGACTCAATGTTTTTGTTCCACTACATAATTTTAACCTCAGGAGGGCTAAACAGATCCTCAGGGATCCCACCCTGGACATCAACTCTTTAAGCTGTTACCTTCAGGTGAACGCTACTGGACACTAAAAACAAAGACAAACAGACTCAGAAACGGTTTTTATGCCAATGCCATCAAGGCAATAAATGCTACATGAATGGATATATTAGAACTATTTTTTAATAGTTTTATGTGTTTTTAATTTTACATGTTTATATTTATTTGACCTCTTTTTTGCACCTTATGACGGTTTGCACTTTTTCAATTTCGTTGTAAACATGCAATGATAATAAAGACATTCAATTCAATTCAATAATTTAAAGGAACAATGATCATTTTACACACAGCTGTACCCAAACATCTGCAAATGTAGGCATTTTACTGTTTTAGATTCAAGCCTTTTGCAGGCTCTGTGCACATCAACACTTCCGCCCCACTATAAACTGAAAAGCTCCATGTTGTTGTAAGGTGGGTGTGCTTGCATGTACACCACAGCATACGCAGACGTGACGTCAAGCATGATCCCTTGAGAATACACGAATGACAAAAACGGGATTCTTCCCATGTCTTCCCCTCTTCCTGCCTCCCTCAGAGGACAGCGCCGAGGGGGCAATGAAGAGGAATCTGTCGGTTTGCCTGATGACCCTGCATACCCCACCACTTTCGTCCCTCTGCGGAGAATCAGCTCCTCAAGACTCCTCTCTGTCACAAAGCTGACAAGCCGAGGGAAGATAGCCATGCTCCGGCTCAGCCCAGAGGTGACATGGCTGTGGAGAAACGCCCCTGAACTCAGCGCCATGCTGTCAGGTCTGAGGGGAGCCAAAGCCACCAGCACAAACTCAAGTGTTAATGCGGTGAAACACAAGAGATGCCGGGGCGCAACGCACGGAACACGCAAGTCAACCAGTTCGCCCACGCATCCGTAAGCACAGAAGCACACACACAAAGACCTTGTCACTCAAGCAAACAGGGTATGTGATCTGACACGAGATGGATGGTGCTTATGTAACACTCGATTTGTTTCAAAGGTGTAATTGGATGTCTGCTTGGGTCGGGTGGAAGACGCTCTTGGCAACCAGCAACATCAAAGCCAACATTCATCAGAGTCTGCCAAAATAACACAAAGATCTTTTTTTGGATGGGGAAAAATAAAAACCTTGCACACACACAAAAATAAGTCAGACCTGATATTCATTTATTTCACATGCAAAACATATATACGTATCTGTTACACTGTAAAAATGTAAATGCAGCGATGAAGGAAGTTAAACTGTTCCCCAAGTTTAATTCAATTCGCAGCTTATTATCCCTGTTTAATGCAAATATGAAGAGAAATACATATTTTATTTATTTCACATTATCATTCTGTAAAATAAATTGCTTTCAGTGGGAAATAGCACATTAATGCAAAAATACATATGAAATCAAAATAGATGCTGATTTGTGTTTCCATGACAATGTCCAGTTTGAATTCAGAGAACCGTCAGCCTAAATGGGCTCCTCAGTTGCACGAGCAGACCAGAGTGCATACACACTCTGATCTGATATGTAACACACACACACCATGTAAACATAGATCCCAAGGCATTACGGTTAACGCTGTGTTGTCTACAGTCACTGTAAAACTAGAGGCAGATCTTTTGCTACATATTAAAGCTTCATTGTGGTAAAGAGTAACAGCTGAATGTCCTCCACAGATCATAAACCCTCTTGATTAACAATAAATGGCTCTTTTAGTTTATGATAATCTCTGTTTGCTGCATAAACATGCAGCAGGAAGGTATTATAATAACTGGTCAGTGTGTTTAAGAAGACAGTAGTTAATGAGAATAAAATGTTTTGCTTCATATAACGGCTGAATATAAAATATTTTGTTCAAGGTAGAGTTAACTCACATAATGTAGGTCGCGCCAGTCTGACGTGATATATTAACTATTCTAAACTCCACAAAAACAGCCTTATTAGATCCACAGCGGGATGGCAGCAGCGCAGCTTCTTTCTCCTTTCACACAGTCAAGACTTTATTCTCTGATATTAATAAATCCCAAATGCAAGCTCACTTCAAAATATTCCTGGAGAATGTGAAGCACTCTCAATGTAAACACACACTCATGTTTCTCTTTTGATGAATCTCAGATTTAGTGCAGGAAGAAATTCAACATTGTTCAGGCTCCTGGAGTTATCGCAGGTCAAGGCAGCGTTTGTTGTTTTTTGCCCGTAGTGTTCGTTAGGAGTTCCCAACGAGTGGAGCGGAAGGTCTTGTAGTGTTGCAAGGACCACTGAGGAGGCATGTAGACTGGAGTGGGTCTCGGGCTCCAGATCCCTCGCTGCTTATGCGTCTATAGTTTAGAGCTCCTCAAAGAAGGCCACCCTGGACTTGGTGCTCTGCAGTGTTAGCTGTGGAGGAGAGGACAGTAAAGTTTATAGGACAGAGATCAACAGGGACCAGTACAGCCAGTCTGTACAAGATCCTGTAAAGTTATGTCCTGGATGGTCAACAATATTACTGGATGAAAGAAGACTTCCAGACTTCCCATTTTTATCATTTCCCAGCTGTCAACAGCTCACTGGTTTGTGTGTATGAGCGAGTGTGTGTGCTTAGCTGTAAGCTGTGGCATCCTATATTGTTTTTCATGGCAAATTGAGGAGCTGGCTGCATCATCTGAGTCGACTATGTTTGTCCAGGTTTAGCAGTGTTTCACGACTCAAATGTCTCAAAGTGTGACATTTAAAAGATGAAGCGCTCTGTTTTTATTTAGTTCATGCTCACGATCTGTTGCTTTCCTAATGAATTAGTAATGAAGAAGCACCTCGGGTTACTTGAGTAAAAGCAGCAGGTAAATATCAAATTCTTTATTTTAGCATCAAAATTTGGTATTTAACAAGTGGAGAGGATTTATTTCAGAAAAAGGCAACTCAACAGGCCTGGAGTTACAAATCACTTCTATTGCCTTCAATGAAACAACAGAAGAAACCCACTAAAGAATTCATGCTGCTTCACATGATTTGTCCAACACATCCTGAAAACAATATTAAAAGTATGATTAAGTGAACTTCTTGTTTCCACTAGGTGGCACTGTGACTGTGACTGTACATTGCACAACTAAACCTCTTTACACTTGGATTACCCTGGTCTGCTCCGACCAAGCGGCAACCTCCGACGTTTAAAAGTGAAGCCTATGCGAAGTGCATAAAACTGCAGTTCTCCCTACATCCACTAGGGGCTCCAAAACAGAGCAAATCCCCATCGACCCCATGTTAAAAAGACCAACTTCACAGCAGAAATAAACATGTTTACAGCCTGGTTCAAAGATCCACTTACAGTTTAATAGGTCAGGTTTATCTTCATGACAACAGCGGGGGGAGTGAATTTTTTTCTAACTCGCCGGTTTAAAAGTAATTTAATCTCAAAGTTAGCCATATTTATGGGTGTGTCCTTTTGATTGACAGGTACCCGATCTCCTGCTTCAAGTTAGAAGAATGTAGAACAACCGCCATTTTTAGCCGGTTAACAACGTGACTTAGCTTTAGCCCGCTTTCCTCCATTAGCTGGTTAGCTCCTGTTATCTCCGGGTTAGCTCGGGGTTAGCTTTTAGCTACAGAAAGCTCGATGTCAATCATCCACCATGATGCTCACAGCCCCCCTCTCAGCTCCACCTCTTTGCCCATATTTATATTTTCCGGGTGAGACGACACGCATGCCCTTGCCAAGATGGCGACGGTAGGAACCGCCCACCGAGCTTCAATTCAG
This sequence comes from Telmatherina bonti, assembly GCF_933228915.1. Lineage (NCBI taxonomy): Eukaryota > Metazoa > Chordata > Actinopteri > Atheriniformes > Telmatherinidae > Telmatherina > Telmatherina bonti. Next base: position 9,299,551 of record NC_136611.1, on the reverse strand, counting down.
CTCTTCAGAAACCTACGGGTGACGTCGCGGAGGCTCCGCCCATCTCTTTATATACAGTCTATGGCTCCGACGTGTGCAGGGGTCTCAGGTCACTTGCAAATGAACCCTGGTGCTGTTTACTTGCAGTGTGAGAGCTAACGGACTATTCAGTGAACCAAAGAGAGAAATAGACAAACAGCATGTTGTGGTGCAACATGTCAGACATCTTACTGCCTCTGATGCTGTTCATACAGGAAAGATTATTGCGAAAAATGTACAGAGAATGCACATCATAGCTTGGTCCGTCATTTTGGGGGAACCCGATTACTGTTTCCATCTACACTTTCAGATTACTCCTAAGTAAGTAAACTATGTTAGAAAAATGGTCTAAATAACACCACAAAGACACAAACTTACTGTGATGAGCTCAATGGAAAAGTTACAACACAAATTAATAACTCAGATCTTTACAATCTGCTGAGTGAAAACGTCTAAAACGTCTTACACTGAAAGCCAATAAAACAAAAAAATTGGCCACACAATAATTAAGATTTCTTAAACTTTCATAACTTTAAAGATCACAAGTGTCATGTTTTTGCCACCCTGATCTCCTGGCGCTCATCATTGGTTACTCGATCCACCTGCTGGCTTCCTAATTGCCTCTGCTACCTCATTCAGTTCACCTGGTTTCCTTTTCTCTCACTGCCTACTTAAGCTCCCTCCAATCCCTCCTTTTCTGCCAGATAATAATCAGACCTATGTCTAGTTTTGTTCCAGCGTTCTATGGATTGTTCCTCAGTTGCCGACCCTCTGCTTCATGCCCCTGGATTACCCTCCTTGCCTTGCCCTCGACGGACACCGCTACCTTTCGGCTCTTCTGGTTACCGACCCTGCCTGTCTTTGGATCTCTGAGCCTTGTCTTTGCCTGGACGAGTATTTTGCCATCCTGTTTACCTCCCAGCTGTTGCCTGGTTTCTTCTGCAGACCACTCCCCTGGACTGATCTTCTGTTCATACTCCTCCACCAATAAACTGGTCATTTGTCCAGAACTCCCTGTGTGTGGCTGAATTACGGATCCTCAGGGTAACTCATTACAACAAGGACCTGAGTCATGTTGAACTGGTTGAAATCAGTGGAGTGGAGCATCAAAATCAGACAAACCAGCTAAATAAATTCTCCCTTCTTGTTGGTTTTAAAGTCAGTATACATACATGTTCCCATTTTATAGTTTCCAGAGTGTTTCTAAATTGCACATATGACGGTGAAACATGGTGAGTTGCATCCATTTTAGTGACCTCTTTAGAGCAATTACCAGTCAAATGTACTTAAAATGCTAAAGATGGAAGTTCTTTGTAAACAGCACTACATAATGAATTATTCTGTTTATTCTGACTGATGAAGTGAGAAGTGCATCACCGCAGAGTGAATCAGCGATCTTAATTTACATCAACTGAAACAAAAAGTCAGCCTCAATCAGGGTTTACAACAGGATGACACTAAAGCTCTGACGGCTTTGAAAACTCTGCTCCAGAGAATGAAACAGATGCAGAGAAGAGCTGAAGATCAAAGCCAGTCAGAGGAAGAGCCGTTAATTGCTTTACTGTCCAGGTCTGAATGAGCTGGTGCTGGATTAATTCACTTCAATTAACCCTTAGAGAACAGCAAGCCGCTGACTAATGCAACAGAAAACAGATGATGACTTCAAATTGGCTTGGGAAACCTTTTTCTCCCTGTCACATCTGTAGGGTGCAGGAAAATAACGTTGTTTCTATGGTAAATATTTGACTGTAGAAAGTTTGGACAATCCAGATTATTTCTGGAAAAAGTCAGCGAAGGACTTCAGCAAATCCAAACAGATAATATGGGATTTACTGTTTATTATTTACAGATTAGCTCGCACTGTAATGACTGAAAGATAAACCACAACTACACTTGGAAGTGTGAGGACCTGAGTGTGTTTACTGATGTGTAATTATCTAATATCACACTATACAGTATGTAACTTCCACACTGAAAGAATAATTTAATCAGTGTATTAACGCTGCGGATGGCATAAAATAATAAGCTTCTTCCAGAAGAGATCCTTCTGTGTGTTTAGTTCAAGGAGAAGGGGCCATGATGGTTGACCCCCTTTGTGTGTCACTTCAAATACAGCAATATGCAGCATGATAGATTAAAAAAAAATCTCAAAAGCTATTGTGATTTTTTTATATTTTGCCAGGAAAATAGGAAGTAGCTGCAGAAATTTACTAAAAAAAAAAAACCAGAAATTTTGAAGGGAAAATCTAATCATGCACAATTCTGATTAGCTTCAAATACAATATTTCGCTTTATTTTTACAGCAGCTTGAACGCTCTTAGACCAGCTTTCTTGTCATTTCATCTTGGCATCTTGGAGGACCCTCTAGAGCTCTTCTTCAGATGTTGGCTGCCTTTTGTTCCATTCTCTGTCAAGATAGCCCACATTGCTCCAGTAATGTTGAGGTCTGGGTACTTGGGAGGATTTACTCTGTAAGAACTGTTGCCACTGATTCTCCATCCAGTTTCTGTCATTTTACATGTTTCTCTTTCTTGTTCATCTCCCTTCTTTGAGAATTGCTTCTTGACATTTCTGATAGGACTTAATGAACTGTAGATGGAACAGCTCGAGGTCCAGTTGCATCTCTCAGGTCATGTGTCAAGTTTTTTGCAGCATTTTTTTTCCCCCTATGTATGTTATATATATATATATATATATATATATATATATATATATATATATATATATATATATATATATATACATAATGTGTGGATGTGTTTTTCAAATGTGCAACAAAAGAAACTGAACAAAAGAAACAGAACAGGGGATGTATTTATGGCAGTATGCCAGGACCAAAGTGCCTAAAGACGTCATTTAAAATAGCTTCTTTGGTAACTTGTCTGTGTCATGATGTGTGTTTTGAATCTTAGTTGTGGTTTCCTGTTTTAGCTTGTAGATTTTCCCTGTTTAGTTCACTTGTCTTGTTTCCTGTGTAGCCTTTGTTCTTGTTGGTTAGATTCACCTGGTCTCATTAGTTTCATCCATTTCACCTGTGTCTTGTTCTGTTTCAGTATTTATGCCCCTTGGTTTCTACCACCAGTGGCTGGTCCATTGTTTGTGTGTGCATGTGTTTAGTCCTATTCTCCTGTGTCTGCGTCCCCACAGTGTTTGTTTTTGGGGTTTAAAAACACCTTTTTCCCCTGCATCTCTGGATTTCTCACCTCCACACCACCGTGACAGAATGGACCAGCCAAACTTGGACCCAGCAGGAGTGACGATTCTGGAGTTCTTGTGCTGAGAGGCAGCCAAGAAGCTCCCGACATATAAAGAGCCTGATCCCATGCTTTCCAGCAGTCCCTGCTCATGTCCCAGAAGAAGGCGGTGGTCCAAGCACAGTAAGCAGAAGGACATAGTGATCATTACATCCAGCGAACTTGTGGGAATGCTGCTTGGTCTGGATGAGGAACCAGAGCCAGTAGACAGGGTGGTACAGTCTGGTTTTAATGGGAACCAGACTGGTTATGAAGCCACCTGCTCCAGGGTCCACGTTGCTGCCAGCGCCCAGGTCCCGGTGGGCGCTGCAGATTCCTGCTCCCGAGGGGGTCCCGGAAATGTACGTTCCTCCTCTGATTCTTGTTCCTGAGGGGGTCCCGTGGTTTCTATTTCCAGTTGCTGGTCCATTGTTTGTGTTAGCCACCTGTGTTTGCTTCGGTTCAGTTCAGTCTTCTTCAATTAAACCTTAATTCTGCATCTCTGGCTCCTATACCTGCATTTGGGTCCTCACCTCCACCACAACCTTGGTAGTCTGTTATAGATAGACACAACACTTGTTTTCTTGAGTTATGTGCCTTTTTTTTTCTTTTAATGCTTGAATCATTACTTAGTTTTCAAATAGTAATACCAAACTTTGTCAGATTTTCCCAGAGAGGAGCCACCCAAAACAGCTAATTCTGCATCCATTTTGCATCCTACCTGTACACTGGGCCCTCTCCTTTCAGTAAAAGTCTGTCTGACTCTTGTCTTCTATCTTGCTCTGTCCCTTTCTTTTCTTTTTTTCGGCCCAGCTATCAACAATGTTATCCAGTTATCCAGAGTGCGACGTAGTGCATAAAGCAAAACTCAGCTGTAAAGTGACCCCATAGCCATGAGGTAAAAGTTGTGAAATGCTGTTGCTCAACCTCAGAATGTTGCAGAGCAACATTAGGCTCCAGGAATGTACATAATGTCAATGTGCCATCAAAACGAGACAAACGCGTGTTTTTCTGTCTCGCTTTAACCTGTGTATAGATTAAAAGAAATTACTCTGAAAGTGGTCAGGTACAAGATTTGGTATGAAAATGGGAAGACAAAGCAGTCAATGTTGAATAAAATCCAAAGAAAGAACCTCCTGAGAGATAATGTGTATGACTGCTTTCAAAGATTACAAGAGTCTGGCTCCTAGGAAGCAAAATAATAATAAATATGGGGTAGTTGACAGGAATAAGCTCTCCTTACCGGTCCGGCTGTGGTCTGAGAGCAGAGCAAAGGGCACTGGGCTGTGATATGAAGACGTTCATTTATCATAAAGAGCAAAAACAGGCTGGTTGCAGAAAACTTTGTCTGGGAATGCAGCTCTTTCTGATCCTTTTGGTTCAAACATATGTGCTGTGATCCACATTCCCTCTGCCCCTGTTTTCCCAGCATCCTCCCCCAACCCCACCACCACCCTCCAGTCATCAACTCCTCAGTGCATTCTCAGCACTTCTCAATGACTAAGCCTCCTTTAAACTATATCCTTTGAACAGTTTTGCTCAGTCCCAGCCTTTACTAAACTCCTCACCTCTTTTAGCATGGCCTTACTCTTAGTCCCCTCCACCACCGCCATCACCTCACTCTGCAATGCTGTGGCGCCCCTCCCAAATCCTTCTCTAATAAGATGAATGCAGGCTTCCTCCTGTTCGATTAAACCAACACTTTTAACCCAGCTCCTTTTCTTGGATAAGAGAAGTGCCCCCATCAATCCAGATGACTAATAGCTGAGGAAAAATCAATTAGTCCTGCCTAAACGAGTACATTTTACACCCGGAGACAAACAGGATAAGGGACGGACTTTATCCAATGTAATAGAAACATCACAAAAAAATTTAGCATCATACTTTTTAATGAAATGTGGGAGATACTGGAGGAGCGAGATAAAGGGGAACGAGTCTAATCTGGCAGTTCATCAGAGGATGGTGAAAATAGAAATTTGCTTTTGATTACGACGTCTCTGACCAATCAATTATGAAATAACCCTGAAGCTAAAAGAGTCACATTTTGTGTTATTTCAGTTCATTACTTAATCAGGCACTGACAGAGATGAGTAGGCTGCGTTGATGCACAAAGCCGCGCAGATTTCTCTCTCATTTGTTGTAAAAACCTTTTCTATATTAATAAACTGAAGACAAGTAGTCACTGTACACTTTCAGAGGTAATGGTAACAGATAAAAGATCCCTCCCACTCCCCCCAGCAGGCTCCATCAAAGAACTTCAAGGCTGAGAATTTACCGGGTGTGCAAGTGAAGAAGGTTGCAATGAGAATCAATGACATAATGATATGTTAGACGGCGACACACATGTCGTACAGGAGAAAACGATCAGATACTGAGTTAATAGTAAGAAGAGGTTGTTGAAATTAATGTTACAACCCATTTACACGTTATCGAACGGCTGAGAGACATCTGTACTGAAACAATGATGCATTAAGAATGCGCTCCTCCGTGTCAGACATCATTGTTATTAAAGCTATTAAGTTATTCAAAATTCCAATACACAGTATGATATTTCAATTCAAATAGAATCTGTCTCTTTCCAGATTCTGTTTTGTTTTTTCCCTAATTCCATGTTTTCTATTTTGTTTTACTAAATAACCTCATTTTTACCCCAAAAAGCCCAGTCAGCAAGTTCACGTGGGCCCCATAAGGGTTAAATCTGGGCTGTGGAAAAGGGTTCCACATGGGTGTGCCCACTCGCAGCTTCCACGATGGCTTCATCTGTGTTTGGCCATTTGAGTTTCAAGTTGGCTCTGACTGGGTTTCCAGTGGGGCCCAACATGGGCACCAACATAGGACCCATTTAGCCAGCGTGCATTTCTAGTAATAATACAGGCGGTCCTCGGTTTATGGACACGTTCTGTTACTTCCGCTGCGACGTAACCGGAAATTCCAAGCAAGTCGGGTTTTTATCCTTAAATACCCCAAATTGCCCCCTTGATCACTAAAGAACTATCTAAATACATGTATTATACATCAAATTCTGTCAAAAAACATGAAAAAAACGTACAGGCAACAGGGCTGTGATGATACGCTTTAGTCCCGATTCGATTCCGATCTTTTTTTTTGGGTGTCGATTTGAGTTAAATTACGATTCTCACAAAACTAAAAACAAGAAAAAACGCACAAAACTTTTCTGCTTGTCAATTTTGTTGTTTGCAACTAGGAAAAAACATCCCAGTAGCCAGACCATCATTCTGCTACTATAATGCTCAAGAAGACAAGTAAAGAGATCAATAAAAACAATAAAAATTACAAAAATTTAGAATGGATTATTATTATTATTTATTTGAAAAAAAAAAAAAATCAATTTTCAAATTGTGAAGAAAAAAATTCTCAATATTCGATTTTTCGATTCGATTTTTCCACCCCTTACAGGCAATTACAATACGCACTGAGGCGTTGTCTCAGCCTCCGTGTCACGCGTCACAGAAGCGTCCGTGGACCCTCATAACTTCAAAACTTGCTCTATCTTATTTTTATTTACATTTATTTGATGGGCATTGTAAAGTCAAAATGACGTAAGTCGAGAACCGCATAACCCGAGGACCGTCTGTTATAATAAGAGGGGTCCTGTTTAAACTGGTTCTGACTGGGTTTCCGCTGGGGCCCAACGTGGGACCCATTTAGCCAGCCCTGTTGAACTTGGCCCAGTTTATTGAAGTGACCTGAAACCACATGGGACCTGCAAAATTTGCCCAGGTCAAGTCCATGTCCTCTGTACCCATATTGCCCAAATTTAACTATTATAGGCCCCAAATGGACATGTTGACTGCAAGGTCGTGGGTGTTTAATCATGTGGTGAATATATACATTATTAATAGTTCAATAGGTAAATATTTCTTCATACAAATATGTTTATTTCGACTCTTGAGGTCTTTATGAAGACGTGTAGCTTTTGTGTAGAAGCTAGCTGCTCAACCAATTGAGCTTATTTTGGTTTCTAATATGTGACAGCCGTCCATTTTTTTTCCCATGGATCTTCTTCTAGACGCCTCCAGCTAAATGGTAAATGGACTTGTACTTCTATAATGCTTTTCTAGCCATACAGACCACTCAAAGCGCTTTACACTACTTGCCACATTCACCCATTCACACACACTCATTCAACACATTCATACCCCGATAGGCACATTGGGGGGCAGTTTGGGGTTCAGTGTCTTGCCCTAGGACACTTTGGCATTTTAGTCAGAGGAAGCCTGGAATCGATCCCCCAGCTTACGACTGCTCTTCCTCCTGAGCTAGCCAAACACGAGCAAGTTAGTTTCATAGAGGTGACTCCTATTTTCAGACTGCGCTTGACCTTGTTTCCAATGTAAAGATCTCCTGAACAACTTTTCAGCCTTTGGTGTTTCTCTAGGAGAAACTTGTCAGCTCTAGTGATGTCACAGGATTATAATATATATTTAAATTTAGATTTTCTTCTGGCTGACACATGGTGAAAAATCTTGGATTCAAGGGAAAAGCATATCACGCCCTCGTACGAGCAAATTCCACAATATTCCAAGTTTTACAACAGATTCAATTTTTACAGGCAAGTTCTGTAAATTACAGAAATTTTAGGGCCTCATTAATTCATGTTACAACTACGAAACATCACAACATTAAGCCCACAGAAAGACATTTTCATTCTACGTCTTATATAACTTGGTATATCTCAGTCTTTCCTCTTATTCCCTTCCAACCTGCTATGTGCAGATAGATTGTATGATATTCTTATCAAAGCATGCAGCCGTTCTCCTGCTGCCAACCCCAGATTCCCTGCTCATAAATGCTTTGTTTTTTGTTTCTTGACAGAATTGCTTGTGTTTGTGTGTGTTGGTTGTGTTTACGTGTGTTTGTGTGAACTCTGGGAATGTGGAGCTTCTCTTTTATTGAAGAGCCCACCTTCTCTGGTTGAGCCTGAGATCTGAGTCTAAATAGGACAGTTTGGGCCAAAATATAAGGACTTAAATTTGGTATTTCGTTTCCAGTTTTATTTTGCTGAGTATGTTTAGAGGTTGGCGTCTTCTGCCCTCGTCTGACTCAATGAAAAGTCGCATATTAAACCTTTAAGGAAAAGTAAATACATTTTGACAGAGCACTACTCCACTGTGCTGACAGCCTGTTGTGTAATAGGACTTGATTTTGACAGCAGCATTTTTAATTTATCTTCTTTTCCTCCTAAATTTCAGAAGAATTTAGGTCACATCTGCGATTGTGTATTGTTGGAAGTGAACTTAACTTCAATCACATCGCTGCTCTGCAAAATAAGAGCATCTGTCAAATTAAACGCCTTGTGCATGAGTGTGTGTACACAAAGGTTTGGATGAGGGTGTAATGTCACCATGTTAGGAGTATTTTATTTTTATTTTTCTGTTTTAGCATGTACAGTGAAAGCTGTGTGCATCATACAGTCAGAAGCTGAGTTGGTAGCTACCTTTTTAAAGTTGCTGTGCTTGCTGGTTCCCTGCTCTGTGTTCTGGTTGTGAATGATGTCCAAAGGCGTCTCCCTCTCTTTCAGCTTCAGACTTTCGATCTCTGTCTTCAGTTCATTCAGCTGCTCCTGCAGATGTTTGCTCTTCTCCATGTACTCGACCCTAGACAAATAGCAGGTAGATAGTGAGCTGCTATCCTGTTTGATACAAGCAAACGCAGTAGAAGTAATGTGAATCATTAGAAACATACAGACGTTACGGACAGTGGAATACATTAATAAATTATATACATTATAATCCAGCAGCATGTACATTTGTTATTTAATTTGGGATGGACACAATATCACAGTATTATCGCATTTATGAATTAATTAATGCACATTTTTGCTGGTTTTTGCGTTGCTCATTCTGAATACACATACAGAAAACAATATCAGTACCAGGAGCATTTCAAGTGGACCTAACACACACACACGCACGTAACTGCATTTGTGCTGAATGCTGCTCATCTTCAGAATCTTTGCTTCTTCCAAACTGGGAAAGAGACGTGTGCTCTCTGAACACTAATTCCCCACATACTCTGTAAGATGGAATTACTCCAGAAAGTGTGAAAGTTCAAGTTTCTTTCTTTTTATAGCATTTCTTTTTATTTTCTTAAATAAAACTTAGGTCTTTTTTTTTATGCCATATAGAAATGCTGAGATGTTTCTCCTGGTTTGTCTCTGCAGGGACACATGCCTGGAAATTTGCGATCAGATATTTGCTCCCTTTCAAAGGAAGAAATGTTCACACACACAGATATCCTGAAATTTCCCCCCCTCTTTGCCATACATCAAATATTTTACATTATTTTCTAAGATGAGATATAAAATTAATATTTAAATGCAGTTAAAAAGCAGTTTACTTGTTTAAAGTATGTGAAAACCAAAAGTTCCTGAACTTTGATTATAAACCAGTCGTTTCAATCTACTAGTAAAAAAATGAATTAATGCAAGATGTGTTCAAAATCAAAATGTCTTCTACCAATCAGCAACAAATGAGATCCTCCACAAGAACTCTGAAGAAACAACAAGTTGTTTTCCTGTGATTCTGTTTAATGGAATTTATTAAAAAACTTCACCACCTAATTGCCGAACAGCTAAGAGGCAAAGTAATGTATTCAAGTCTACTGCCAGGGTCAGTCTTCACCCAATGTGCTTTTTGCTGTCTGCAACCATCGACCCAAAGAGCTATTGAGATAAATTGCCTGAAATCCAGCAGCAACATCACTGGCAGCTAATGCTGAGGGTTGCATGCTGAACTGAGCCCCTGAATCAAAATGTGCATATTTAAAACTTTAGTGTTGCTCCATTGCAACACCACACTGATTAAATCTCTCTCTCAAACACATACTGATCATTAATCATTTCCTCCTGCCATGTGTCTTGTGTATGGTGTAAAATGTGCCAACTAGACTAGTCAAAGCCCAAAATAATAAGAAGAGATGGACAGAGCAGGTCGGGCAACTTACTTCTCCTTCTCGATCTCCATGGAGAGGCGTTTCATGTCAGTGTCTTTAAAGTCAAAGCTGAGGTTCTCCCTGCTGCAGCTGAAATCCTGAGGCATGCTGTCAGTCGGCAGTCCAGGGGCCTGCGATGGAAGAAAAGATTATGTTCTTTAAGCGTTCAGTGAAAGTAAGAATAAAGAAAAGAAAGAGATTCTTCAAATAAAACAGAGCAACAGATGATAGGAGAAGAGGAACAGAAGAAAAATTGAGGGAATAAAAACAAAAAATTAAGAAAAACGTGGAAAAAGTGGATGGATGCTTTGATGGTTTCAGACCATGAACATACACCTACGGTATATGTTTAAAGATTTCCAGTGAAATGTTATGTAACCTCAGGAATCAGCAGGATAAGGTCAGGTCTACAAAGTACAAACATAAATCCAATGCTCAGGATATAAATCCAAGCTGCCGGATGGAAACGTTCAATATATGTTCTGTCATTGCCCAGATGGCCATTCGACCAAAGCTGACACAAACAGGAATGGAAAATATAATGTATATAAACTTTTCACCCCAGACCTTTTATAAGTATAGAGTCAATTCTAGCAGGAGTAAATCTTCTGTTCATATGCGCAGCAGGCCAAATGTAAATATGTAAGTCTCTTCATTCATAAGTAGCTGAAAGTTTATTTTTCCATCACTGAACATCTAAATGACTATTTGTGTTTGTGTGTACGTGTGTGCAGGCAGATGGACGTGTAGCGTGTGGAATTTTAACATGTTACAAGCTGTTGCGTGGGCTGCCTTATGCAACTATCTCCAGCTTGGTGTGGCTCTGAGGGACTACAATTGCACGTGTCGGCGTGTGTATGTAAGGATTATCTATGTTGATTTTCGGAGTCGAGATAAAATTGTCAACCCAATGAAGTTGTGGCATATTTTAATCTCAGCAGTCGATAGCAGAAGCAGGCTAACTCTTAATAATTTCATGCTGACTTCTCAGTTATCTTTTGCATGTACCAGAGTACTCCACAACACATACAATCTGTGTAGTTTATTTACTGCTGTATTGTTTGACTCCTAATCATTGTACAATATGTACACAATGTATGCAGGAAACAGTATTTCTTTAAAGCTATATTGTATTTAAAGATGCATAACTACAGTTTTGAAGCTAAATTTTCAGACTTTTCATTCATTTTGCAGATAATATGTGATGACAGATAAGAATGTTAAAAAAATAATTTTTTAAATTTAACTCTTAGCTAGTAACTTAAATTTTATGTGTTACAGTATTTGTTTAGTGCAGTAATCTAGCTGTTCAAAGAGGAATTGAAGTAAATTGAACTGGTTTTTATCATTTTTCACTTTTCAAATCAGCTAATTAATACGACTACTTCTGGAGTATGTTTTAGTCTCTGTATAAATACAAATAAATACCCTGATGAGGGGTCCTGAGTCCTAAAATTTTCACTTATAATGTGTAATTACCGGTAAAAAAATAAAAAATTATTTGAAGAACCAAATATTTTACTGGACTAATCTTCACTGGACCCTTGCTGATGAAACAGGACCATTATTGTTGCAGAATCATCTGCTTCTGGAGTGCAGTACGTCTTCAAAGGTAAATTGCAGCTAATCTGAAATAAGCATTTACTGAATCCATCTCCATCTCCATATGAAGGTACTTGAAAGAAAAACAGAGTTAAAATACATATTTATTTTTCATGTCCCACACATGGGACGTCTACCAACAAGTTAAACTCTTTCCGTGGAGACTACAATAAAAATACCTCAAAAAAAAAAAAAAAGGAAAATAAAACGGTTGTCTGCTGGTTGGTATCAACATCAGGCTGGTTACAGCTCCTCTTCCTTCATACAGTTGTACACATTTGGGTGTACTATCTGCTCTCTTATGAACATTGTACTTTCAGAATTCTATGTTAGATTTCAGAAAACAGAAGATGAAAATAATGCAGATGAAAACTGCAGAAGAAGAAACAGTTTTGTAAGATTGCATCCTGCAGCTACCCTGTGCATCACATTTACAACAAATAATGCTGCAATAATTTTTTTAAGCATTATAAAATGTCATTTATATTTAACAATTAGCTGCTTTTTATGGTCTTAGATTATCTTTATTTTAATTCTTATAATCAACATGCTTGCCTATGTTTTGTCATGTTTTGGATGTAGAACAAAGAAAAACAAATCAACATGGTTATGACATACACGATGACTCTCACATAGAAATAACTACAACTACAACTACAGGGCTTATTCAAGGGTGTCAAACTCCAGTCCTTGTTTTTGTTTCCCGGCCCCAACACACCTGAGTCAAATCAAATGGATTCAACAGGTTTTTTGTCAACCTATTCATTCATTCCGGTCCACGGAGACAACAAAAACCTGTAGGATACTCGCCCTCGAGGAGTTCGACACCTGCTGCTTATATGAATGTAAATACACACGTATGTGTGTCTTAGGTGGCTTACCCTGTACATAGCCTTGCTGGTAATCTCCAGCAGCTTGTTCTTTGCCCTGCGCTCTGAATCTCTGGCTTCCAGCAGGTCCTGTTTCAGCTGCTCGGCCTCTTTCGCCCTGAAGGACAAACAGAAGAATGTGTAAATTCACCTGCCAGACTTCACAAAGTCTGATTTATCTCAATTGAATCCAAAATGATCTTATATAATCAGTGCATTCAGTGACCCGGGAAGGTGTTTCTGTTAATACCGAGGTGATCGATGTATGACAACACAGGATAATTATTTCCGACTCCATTATTTCATCGTTGCAAGTGCACACACACACACACACACACACACACACACACACACACACACATGCAAGAATGCGGTATGGCTACGATAACATTTGTTTCGATTGTGTTCCTGAACATTCAGCGGTTCCTTGCTAGTGTGGGTGAGCTGTGTGCTTCGAGCATTTGAGTGGACGTAGCAATTTATCTGTCGAGTGCTGCAGGTCTGAATTTTTCTGGCGCAGAGAAGTGCTCATCCAAAGCTGCACTTACATGTAAGTGGCTAATGGTGTCTATCTGAAATGATTGCCTAATAAACTGTGAAGTGGAGGCTGTGAAATGATATTAGTGATCGCATGTATATATTGTTTTGTCATGAATATGAAATGATTTGCAAAAATCAAGCTGTACTGAGATCTGATAAACAAAGCCAGAGAAAATATCTCAACCTCTGTGAGCTACAAAACCATAAAAGTGGAGCGCAGATGTTGTGTTTGATTTGACTTATCTGACCGACCCTGAAAGTTTAAGAAACAGAGATTGGCTTTGAAAGGCAGAGAGAAAACAGAAAGTAAATTCTGCTTTAGTCCCGTACAACTTTAGCGAGGAGTAAAAGAGATTATTTGAAAGTGACTCCCACCATCAATCGATACTACTCCTAACAATTAACTGCCACATATGAACTGCAGCGCCTCAGGCCGAGCGGGGCAGGGCAGCTGGGTAAAAAGCTTTTCAGTTCCTTTAATCCTCTGGGTGCACCACAATGTCTGTAATCTGATTCTCAGATGCTGTACTGAAAACAAAGCCTTTTTAAAAAAAAAAAATGATTTCAGACAGGTTAGCTGTTCCCAGTTTTGAGCTACATTCTCTGTGCATGGTGTACAGTAGCTGGCTACTGTGCACAAGGATGTCTGCAAACCTCAACACTAAACAATATGCAGTGCCGACCCAAAAACATTTCAGAGGCTCCCCAGCTGACGGGGTTATTTAGGAGCTACCTTTAGATCTGCTTGAAGGATTCACATTTCATATAAAAGAGATGTGGGAATAAGTCTTGTTTTTTTTTTTTGTTTTTTTTGTTTTATGGATGTAACGATACTGTGTAGTGTGTGAGTCAAAAAGTAGATCAGACTGTTTTAAAGCCACAAAAGCTGCGAAGACAAATCAAATATGACTCCATCGGGACTGCAGCATGGATAGTACATCCACCTCCTGTTCCTTCTTCTTCTCCTCACCTCTTTTCTGACTCTTCAGCCATCTTGAGCGCAAGCATCTCAGCTTCCAGAATCTTCTGTTCCATGAGCCGCCGCTCCTCCTGGCCGCGGATGGCGGTCACTTTGATGCGCTGCATCTCCGTCTCTGCCTCGGCGGCTTTCTGGGCCAGCAGCTTGGCCTCCTCCTCTGCGATCTGGGCTTTCTCGGCCAGCAGGTCCGCCGTCTGTTCCGAGCGCAGCTGGACAGGAGCGAGAAGTGGGAAGATGGACGGGTAGATGTAACACGGGGAAGAGTTCAAAAGATGGAGAGTTTGTGGGAAAGGATGAACACAGATAAAGAAAATTAAGCGAGTTTGAGGAAGAGGATGAAAAGAAAAATTAATCTGAACAAAAAGAAAAGACTTGGAAGAGATAATGATGTCTTTATGCTGAGTTGAAGCCTTGCTGGACAACTCTTTTTGCTTTGAAACCTTTTATCTGTGTAGTACTGCAAATAAAATGGTAAACCTCCAGCCATCTATCTGAATCCTACCAGAGCCTCATTGGCCATGTGAGCTTCATCCTGCAGCTGAATTATCCTCCTCTCCAGCTCATCCCTGGCTCTTTCTGCCTCCTCCCGCAGCTGCTTCTCCCTTTGGAGGCGTTGTCGCTCTACCTGAACGACACAAACAATGGAGTGCGGTCAAAAAATAGCAGCCGGTGCCGTGAAACCCCGAATGGCTCATTAAATCAGTTATGGTTCATAACGGACAGAAGGAGCGGGAAGATGGAAATATCGTGGTGCAGGTGGATAAAACAGTTTTTAAAAAAAAGGGATAAAAAGGGATTCTGGTTTAACTTCTGGATAAATGTGTTCTATTTGCTAAAACATCAAATCTGACCAAAAAGATATTTATCAATGTGAAATGATGGATTTACTGGTTAAACTCTGAGGTTATCTGCCTTTGCAGTGGTGGGGAATCACTGGCATTAGGCTGCAGAACTATGGCTTGCTGCTGTTTACCAGGATGTGTGTCTGCTTCTGCATCATATAGCACGCATGCAGTGTGTCATGACGTTTGTTCATTCAATTCAGGTCAATTCAACTTTATTTATATATCATCAAATCACGGTAATGCCATCTCAAAATGCTTTACAGATAGGAAAAAGAAAAGCCAATTCATAATAGCCTACATAAGGAAACCAACAGATGAGTTTGTGTTGTCTCTATAGTTCTGGTTTCCTGTTTTATTTTGTAGTTTAGTTCTATTTCTACAGTCATTTAGCGGACGCTTTTTTTCCCCATGCGACTTACATACACACTCATATCCCGACACTTGGCTTTTTTTTAGGGACACTTCGGTACATGGACAGGACATGGACAGGACATGGACAGGACGTAGTCAGGGGAAGCCTGGAATCGATCGCCCAACTTTCCAGTTGGAAGACGACTGCTCTTCCTGCTCGGCTACAGCCGCCGCTGTGTATCTTTGCCCATTTTGCTTCCTGTTAATTAGCTCACCTGGTTTAAAGTTTCTGATTCAGTTCCTCGTTACTCTCTACATATTTCTACCCTTTGGTTTATGTTCTCACTCGCTGGTTCATTGTGTTAGCTTGTCTGTAGTCGCATGTTCTGTCTATGTCCTGTCTACGTCCTGTCTATGTCCTGTCTACGTCCTGTCTATGTCCTGGTAAGTCTTGTCTACGTCCTGTCTATGTCCTGTCTACGTCCTGTCTACGTCCTGTCTATGTCCTGTCTATGTCCTGTCTACGTCCTGTCTATGTCCTGTCTACGTCCTGTCTATGTCCTGTCTACGTCCTGTCTATGTCCTGGTAAGTCTTGTCTATGTCCTGTCTACGTCCTGTCTATGTCCTGTCTACGTCCTGTCTATGTCCTGTCTATGTCCTGTCTATGTCCTGTCTACGTCCTGTCTATGTCCTGTCTACGTCCTGTCTATGTCCTGTCTACGTCCTGTCTATGTCCTGGTAAGTCTTGTCTATGTCCTGTCTACGTCCTGTCTATGTCCTGTCTACGTCCTGTCTATGTCCTGTCTATGTCCTGTCTACGTCCTGTCTATGTCCTGTCTACGTCCTGTCCATGTCCTGTCTACGTCCTGTCTATGTCCTGGTAAGTCTTGTCTATGTCCTGTCTACGTCCTGTCTATGTCCTGGTAAGTCTTGTCTATGTCCTGTCTACGTCCTGTCTATGTCCTGGTAAGTCTTGTCTATGTCCTGTCTACGTCCTGTCTATGTCCTGGTAAGTCTTGTCTATGTCCTGTCTACGTCCTGTCTATGTCCTGTCCATGTCCTGTCTATGTCCTGTCTATGTCCTGTCTATGTCCTGTCTACGTCCTGTCTATGTCCTGTCTACGTCCTGTCTATGTCCTGTCTACGTCCTGTCTACGTCCTGTCTATGTCCTGTCTACGTCCTGTCTATGTCCTGTCTACGTCCTGTCTACGTCCTGTCTATGTCCTGTCTATGTCCTGTCTACGTCCTGTCTATGTCCTGTCTACGTCCTGTCTATGTCCTGGTAAGTCTTGTCTATGTCCTGTCTACGTCCTGTCTATGTCCTGGTAAGTCTTGTCTATGTCCTGTCTACGTCCTGTCTATGTCCTGGTAAGTCTTGTCTATGTCCTGTCTACGTTCTGTCTATGTCCTGTCTATGTCCTGTCTATGTCCTGTCTACGTCCTGTCTATGTCCTGTCCATGTCCTGTCTATGTCCTGTCTACGTCCTGTCCATGTCCTGTCTATGTCCTGTCTACGTCCTGTCTATGTCCTGTCTACGTCCTGTCTACGTACTGTCTATGTCCTGTCTATGTCCTGGTAAGTCTTGTCTATGTCCTGTCTATGTCCTGGTAAGTCTTGTCTATGTCCTGTCTACGTCCTGTCTACGTCCTGTCTATGTCCTGTCTACGTCCTGTCTATGTCCTGGTAAGTCTTGTCTATGTCCTGTCTACGTCCTGTCTACGTCCTGTCTATGTCCTGTCTACGTCCTGTCTATGTCCTGGTAAGTCTTGTCTATGTCCTGTCTACGTCCTGTCTATGTCCTGTCTGTGTCCTGTCCATGTCCTGTCTATGTCCTGTCTACGTCCTGTCTATGTCCTGTCTATGTCCTGTCTACGTCCTGTCTACGTACTGTCTATGTCCTGTCTATGTCCTGGTAAGTCTTGTCTATGTCCTGTCTATGTCCTGGTAAGTCTTGTCTATGTCCTGTCTACGTCCTGTCTACGTCCTGTCTATGTCCTGTCTACGTCCTGTCTATGTCCTGGTAAGTCTTGTCTATGTCCTGTCTACGTCCTGTCTACGTCCTGTCTATGTCCTGTCTACGTCCTGTCTATGTCCTGGTAAGTCTTGTCTATGTCCTGTCTACGTCCTGTCTATGTCCTGTCTGTGTCCTGTCTACGTCCTGTCTATGTCCTGTCTATGTCTTGTCTATGTCCTGTCTACGTCCTGTCTATGTCCTGTCTGTGTCCTGTCTACGTCCTGTCCATGTCCTGTCTATGTCCTGTCTACGTCCTGTCTACGTCCTGTCTATGTCCTGTCTATGTCCTGTCTACGTCCTGTCTATGTCCTGGTAAGTCTTGTCTATGTCCTGTCTGTGTCTTGTCTACGTCCTGTCTGTGTCCTGTCTACGTCCTGTCTATGTCCTGTCTATGTCCTGTCTACGTCCTGTCTATGTCCTGTCCATGTCCTGTCTACGTCCTGTCTACGTCCTGTCCACGTCCTGTCCATGTCCTGTCCATGTCCTGTCTATGTCCTGTCTATGTCCTGTCTACGTCCTGTCTACGTCCTGTCTATGTCCTGTCTATGTCCTGTCTATGTCCTGTCTATGTCCTGGTAAGTCTTGTCTATGTCCTGTCTGTGTCCTGTCTACGTCCTGTCTACGTCCTGTCTACGTCCTGTCTATGTCCTGGTAAGTCTTGTCTATGTCCTGTCTGTGTCCTGTCTACGTCCTGTCTACGTCCTGTCTACGTCCTGTCTATGTCCTGTCTATGTCCTGTCCATGTCCTGTCTATGTCCTGGTAAGTCTTGTCTATGTCCTGTCCATGTCCTGTCTATGTCCTGGTAAGTCTTGTCTATGTCCTGTCTGTGTCCTGTCTACGTCCTGTCTATGTCCTGTCTACGTCCTGTCTATGTCCTGTCCATGTCCTGTCTATGTCCTGTCTACGTCCTGTCTATGTCCTGTCTACGTCCTGTCTATGTCCTGTCCATGTCCTGTCTACGTCCTGTCTATGTCCTGTCTACGTCCTGTCTATGTCCTGTCCATGTCCTGTCTACGTCCTGTCTACGTCCTGTCTATGTCCTGTCTACGTCCTGTCTATGTCCTGTCTATGTCCTGTCCATGTCCTGTCTATGTCCTGTCCATGTCCTGTCCATGTCCTGTCCATGTCCTGTCTATGTCCTGTCTACGTCCTGTCTACGTCCTGTCTATGTCCTGTCTACGTCCTGTCTATGTCCTGTCCATGTCCTGTCTACGTCCTGTCCATGTCCTGTCTATGTCCTGTCTACGTCCTGTCTATGTCCTGTCTATGTCCTGTCTACGTCCTGTCTATGTCCTGTCTACGTCCTGTCTACGTCCTGTCCATGTCCTGTCTACGTCCTGTCTATGTCCTGTCTACGTCCTGTCTATGTCCTGTCCATGTCCTGTCTACGTCCTGTCTGTGTCCTGTCTACGTCCTGTCTATGTCCTGTCTACGTCCTGTCTATGTCCTGTCTACGTCCTGTCCATGTCCTGTCTATGTCCTGTCTACGTCCTGTCTATGTCCTGTTTTCTTTTCAGTTTAGTTTGAGGATTAAAACTTTATTCCTGTCATCTTGTCTGCCTCCTCCCTTCCTGTCCTGCTATTGGTTCCCCACACCTCCACAAACCGTGACACTTATTTGCTGATTTTCAGGTATAATTTTCCTGTATATTTGGACAGAAATTCAGCCGTTCCCTTTCTCTTTGTTTGCCTCAACAAAATCGTCGGTGGATTTGGGAATGAGTAATTAGAGGACAAATGAAGCATTTGACCATGATAACTAGAGTTAAAGGCTCTCCAAAGGTCTTGTACTTCCACTTGTAAAAGACTGAGGTCCTGATTCTGAGGTCGATGGGGCGTTGCAGAAAATCTAGTTAAAAAAATGCACGATCTTTGACACATTCTCTAGATTATCTGTTTATTTCACAGTAATTAGTACCTGTTTTCTGGCTCTTTCTTCTCTGGCCTGAGCTTTCATCTGCTGTACTTCAAGTGAGTCCACTCGCCGCCGGCGCATGAACAGGTCATGATTTCCTATACACAGCTGGAGGATCTGCACAACAGAGAAAACCATACATTGGTGCCATTTCCATTTAGACACGCTAACAGTGATTCACTACTGTTCTTTTTGCTGGTGGGAAGCCACATAACAACAAGCTGAACTCACCAGCTTGTTGACTCTTAGCCGTGAAGAGTTAAACTTGAAAACGCTGGTTTTCTTATCCAGAGGTTTGATGGTAAACTAAACACGAGAAGTAAGACAAACCCGATTACTGGCAATAGTATGGAGAGAAATTTGTGTCTTTATTATCCAATCAAAAAACCAAAAATGATTTTTAAAAAAATAAATAAATAAAAAGGGAGGAATCAAATATTTTTGTAGAGATAGAAACAAATTAGGTTCCAATTAAAAAATTATATTTGAGAAATCATACTTTTCCAACTTCAATCAAAACTAAAGTTTGTAAGTCAAAAATTACAACCATTGTGCATAAAAATAAGTCCTTTTCTCTTTACAGTTAAAAACATTTGGTTACAAGTTGTAAAGTTCTGTTTGCAAATCAGTCCTCTTTGCTTGCAACTTCTAAAGTTTTGGTTGCAAATTTAACTGCATTTGATGGGCGGGGCCTGTGCTGGTGAATGAGAGCAGAGTTTCTATTGGTTGGTTTCACCTGGTTCCGGCGCCAGCCGTGCCTTCTGCGTTTCACCCATTTCTCTCTTGCTGTCCTGCAGCAGTTCTCCAGACTAATACCATGCATTTCCACATTAAGTTAATAAGCGCTACTATCATGTCAACTTGCTGCTAAGAGTCATGTAGGCCTGGACAGGTTGTGTGCGTGTCAGAAGGAAAGGCAGGGGGGAGACGGGAGGGGGATCAACTTGCAACTGCTGAGGTTGTGAGCAGGTTCATCTCACTGACGGAGGAAAAGCGAGGAGAGGGGCGGGGGGTAGACTGAACTTCTATTATCCCACAAAAATCATTTTTGGTTTCAAATCTAACTTTTTTGATTGGATAATAAAAACACAAATTTCTCTCCATACAATAGAAGCATAAAAAATGTTTTTTCAGTTTAATTCCCTTTTATTTTGAAATGGAATTAGAAAATCATGGAGTTATGTTCAACACAGACCAGTGTCCAGTCAGACGTACTCTCTCCTCTGTATTGCAACTGGTTTGTTGCTGCAGTACGCTAAACATATTTTTTTTCTTCTTTTTTTTATCATCAGGTCTTTTTATACGGTTAACTACTTATTAGACTAACTTTGGGCTCTTGGGTACTAAATTTCATGCTATCTCATGTGCAAATGTGAGCTTGTATGAAAATCAGGTTCCTTGAATCGTTGATATGATGAATTTCTACAGCACCTCCTTGTCGCTGTAGGATATGTTGCGGATCTCGTTCCAGGGGAAGGAGCACTTGGGTGTCAGTTTGTTGTCTGGCTCGTAGATATGCAGACCCAGAGCGTCCACTCCCAGTAGAAGATCGGTTCCCTTTTTATTCTATAGCACAAAAGAATACATAAACCAGTTTTATTCCCCAACACGCAGCTGTGAGACCGCCTTCTCAGCCAACATTCATTTGTACCTGAATTCGACAGAAGCAGCATTGCAGCGGCTCTGCCTGCCAAAGTGTGTTTTAGAACTGAGCTGAGCTTGTTTAATAGAAAACTGTTTATTGGTTGAAGTTGAGTTTGTACTTTTTGGTGGTGTTTTAAAATGTCTTTGCCTGTAAAGGAACACATTCATCAAGTTCAGATCGACTTGAAGTCAACTTCTGTTTCTTGCAAGTTTGCTTTGTGGTGAGTCATTCAGAAAACACCCAA
Organism: Telmatherina bonti; assembly: GCF_933228915.1. NCBI lineage: Eukaryota > Metazoa > Chordata > Actinopteri > Atheriniformes > Telmatherinidae > Telmatherina > Telmatherina bonti. The sequence goes on along the minus strand of NC_136611.1, from coordinate 9,278,338 downwards.
AACCAAAGAGCAGGCATTTATTTACCCAATACAAATAAATAAGGATGTTTCAAACATGCTACATCTCAAATAATAGATAAACAGACATACAGATGAGTCAAACTGCTATTCCAAGTGCAAGATTACATAATCCTAATACCTCATATTGGTTTACTTTATGAAGATATAGCTGAGCAGCATCAACTCACCCTGATTAAAAAGTAATTGATGCCATACATGTCCAGGTCCTGAGCTATTTTTAAATACTCCATCTCAGCTTCATCCCTGGTTTAAAGACAGATAGAGGGGAAAAATGATTGAGCGGGATCCGATGGGAATGGAGGAGAAAGGGAGGGAAAGGTGGGAGGAGAGGAGAGAAAAGGAAGATCAGACTTTGTTTCCTTTGCTTTTGAGTGCAGCATCTGTCGCACTGTGTGATCTGTAAAAAGTCTGCCACAAAGCTCTGGCAAGGCTGAAAACATAAGCACACAAGCAACAACAACAACATAAAAAAAAAAAAAACCCACAATGATAACTTCCTAACAGGCTTTAGAGGTCATGCTTGGAAAACAACTTATTCTGTTGCCTCCAAGACAGTAAATAAAACTGGAGAGAAAACAAAGGCGTTCAACTCTTCTGTTCCCGCAGCATGCTGGCAGATCGGTTGTGATTTCAGGGTCAACTCAGCGTAAAAAAAGAAAGGTCATTAGCTCCCTTTGAATACTGAGGAAAAATTGGAACATGCTGACGCCTCGACTTGTAATAACAGACTGTTTGACATGAAGTGGTCGGAAAATCGATGATTTAAGCTCCATCAAAGTTTTAACAGGCAGGAGAGCATTATGCCAAGCAAACAAATCTTAACTAGGTTGGACATCAAGTACGCTCTAACTTTGGAGCAGATCAGAAGGAATTAAAATTGTTATGCTCAATTTATGCAGTGGATGAACAAGGTAGCAGCGTTCGTGGTTTCACTTTTTAAAGCAAACACAGACACACACGGCCGGTCAGTGAATTACTTTGATGTGGTGCCTGAAACCCCATTTTAAATCAAATCTGAAACAGCACGTGGACCAGTATACAAACGAGGGTAACCCATTAAAACAAGGTGATTGACTTCTTTCCAACTAGCCAGAAGCAGCATTGTTACCTTTAGAGTGCTGCTGCTAACATTGATTGCTCCTAAAGGCAAGCCTGCAGGCTGTTCCATTTCACTATGTTACAGGCTGTGGTAGACACACATATCTGGGAAGCATAATTTCCTGAAAAAATAAATAAATAAACTTGTTATTTTTGTGGCTATATTGTGGCCTACACAGCAGGTCTGGGAGTGGGAGCTGCCAGCTGCTGCGTCAACCGGTAAAAATGGATCCATCAAGTTTCTGTTTATCCGTAGGTCAGTCTACTTATCAGTATCAGAGCCTCCGTGTGAAATGTTGCGGTTTGTAAACGGGGATTTTTAAGATTTGGTGCAGCTGACAGCACAGCAAACTATTAGTGTGTCCACTCAGGTGTCATGTTTCCATCACTGTCGATCTGAGCTGGAACTGATGCTTACTGCAGAGTCATCTGGAAACCGAATTCCAGTTGTGACCTTCCTTTCTGTAAACAACGCTAGGCGTTAGTGAGGGCTTTTTTTTTCTTTTTTTTTTATCTGTAACTCCTTACATCAAACACCCTGTAGTCTCTCTCTGCTGTCCTGCAATACATATAAAACAATGAAAAAACTGCAGGTGTGAGCATCACTCCCTCCCCTCCAACTGTTAAGGCACTTAGGTAAGTAATGACTGAGTCACTGGTGCTGATCAAGAAGCCTAAGTGCTGAGGTTTTTAGCTTTTAAAACTCCGTTTTCAGCCAAAAAAACTTCACACCCACAGATGTTTAAGACACTCAACATCCCTCAAACTTGTTCACGTTCGTTTTTAATTTAACTCGGTGGTGGTGGAGAAGAGTGCAGCAGTACAGTGACTGATTTCAATCTTCCATCACTTTAAATTTCCCAAAGCCAACGCATGTTTTTAGGCCTACAATTTCCCTGAAACGTTTGATCTTTGTGAAAATACGGCACCTTTAATTAAGCCTGTGCTCATTTGTACATGTTGGTGTTGATCTACTTTCCTGACTAACAGTGAATATTAAAAAGTTTACGCTCCAACTTCCCTTCAGGAATTAATCTCATGCAACTCTTTCTGCATTTCATCGGCGAAAGTGGACCAGTTTAACATAAAATGTTTATTTTCAACTAAACTTTTCCCTTCCAATGCAAACTCGAGACTTAAAATGTGCTGATGAGTGAACATTGTGAGCAGCTGTTTTTACCTGGTCCTGCCTCTGTGCTCTGCATAGCACGCTGTGATCCTCTCCTCCCACATTTCTGCAGTCATCTGGTACAAGTTAATCACCTGAAATGGAGAAAGACAGACATAAATATGCATAAATGCGTGCAGGTGATACAGTCTTTATTAAAATGCCACACAACATACAATGCAGGCACGGGCTAAGATAAGAAGGCAAACATGTCAGCATCCTTACTCAGAAATGACAATAAGTAGATCAGCCATCACTCACTCTCTTTGGCAGCAGTTCCTCCTCAGCCAAGAAGCCCGGTTTATGAACATCAGGGTCGTAGTCTCCGAACTAAACAGACAGCAAAAGAGCTAAAATGATTAGTCATTCCAGATGAACGACCACTAGTCACCTTTTATTTAAAAGAAACCCAGACGATCCTTCTCCAGGGAGGTGTTCATGAAAGTCACCACAGTGCTAAGACAAGAAGCTTGTGGAGAAAAAAAAAACAAAAAAAAACAGAGACCTGTCCTCGATCATGTCATTAATGTGCACACAGTCAATGGCCCGGTTGTTCTGGGAGGATGTAAATGATGCTATTAGAGATGCATGTCTGAGAGAGAACTGAGACTGCTTAAAGAGTTGTTAAGGTACAAATTAAATCACATGTTTGAAGAGAGCTATAAATGGATTGGGCATGACTGAGAGCGGTGCTGGGAATTTATTTAATACTGACGTAAAGCCGTTGGAAAGGTATGAATTACAGATGTGGCTACACTTTGAAAGAGAAGGCTATACCTGCAGATATGTACATGAAGGTTAATATTATCATTTACCTACATCTGTGCACAGCTGCATGCTCGGATAGCAGTCAAATATCTAGCTGTGTTGGTCCCTTAAATTGGGATTTGATTATTTTTCCCTTCAAATATTGGGGGCTCACTGAAAAAGATCACATTCATCCAATAATTTACTTCCAGTCACATTTACTGAGTCTTTAGCATAAATTGCAAAGTAACTGTAATCAGCCTTACTCAACACCACCAGTCACCAACTAAGCTGCAGAATCTTTACAGCTACATAATACACTTACATTTGACTCAAAAAGCTAAACAGTAAAGTTTCTCTCTTCTTTAGTGTTTTATAGATGCCATGGTGGAAAATGAAGTAGATTCATTCCCCCTCTCTGATGCTTAAGAGAGAAAATCTGACAGTTTATCTGAAATTTTTAGACAGCTGAAACCCTTCGTGTACAGAATGAAGGTTCAATGCCAGGTTGTCATTGCTGTGTTTGAAATACACTAATTGTGTTAAAAATCATTCTTAAAGATAATTGTTTTGTTCTTTGAAAGACTGTGAGTTTGTTAAGTTTAAAATACAGTAACTATGTTTTGGTTCGTACATGTTTCATTGTTATCATACATGTATTATTGTGAAAGGGGTACACTGCAAAAACTCAGCCTTAAAAAACAAGAAAAAATATACAAAAATTAGGTAAATGTTGCTTAAAAGAGGATAAATTATCTGCTAACAGAACAAAAAAAATTGGCTTGTCAAGACTTCCCAAAACAAGTAAAAAAATACTCTTAAAACAAGAGGAATTCTCTGGCATAAAAACTAAGAATTATCTTACATTTAAAAAAATAAGCATACGTGTACTCAATTTCAGATTTTTTATCTTACTTAGATTTCAGTTTTTGCAGCGTAGAAGTCTTGCTATTTTATTCTCAAGATGAAAACGGAAGTGGGGCAGAAGAAAGGAGTGTCGGTGTAGATCCGGTGAACATGGCGACAGTTAAATAAAGTTAACGTTCAACTTCTAAAGTGAGTTTTTTTTTGTGGAACAGACATTACTTGGTCACTTGACTGGAGGATCAGAGAAACACAATAACTGCGTTAGAAGTCTCTCCACTGTAATGACATATTATAAATTCAGCTCACAGCACAGTGAAGGACACTTGTCAACAGTCTTTTTGAGCTAAACAAGAGACATTTTTAGATGTCTGCCTTGGATCAAATAAACAGGCTTTGTAGTATTTAGGGTTTGATTACGAGCTTACTGAGAACCGTACCGAGCAAACCTGAATTCATTAAGTTCAGCTGAAAACACCAGAGATGCTGAGAGCCAACTAATTAGATCTTGTCCCTTCAGTTTCTATCCTCACCTCTTCTACCCCCCAGGGTCCTCCCTGTTTGTTTATAACAGCTACATAATTGATGAGACACTGATTTATCGGGGAGTTATGGCCCCATTGGGCCTCAGCTAAGCTAAAGACGGGATGACACTCCAAATTATTTCAAGCAATAAAAACAGCACTTGTTTCTCAAAGGACAACTTCCTGTTAATGTCAACAGTGGCTAAAATCTGACCACTAACTAAAGGATAAATTACACTCAGCAGAGTCCCACTGGGATGTATTCCTGTTGAAGAGAATCGATTCAACATACAACAGCGAGAAATGAAGATCTCCCCCAGGTGGCCATGAAATTTAGCCCAAAGTAACACATTTTTGTTCATGAGTAGCTTCTGGAATAAGGTTAATACTTTGTCATGCTTAGAGCTAATTTCAGTTTTCAGAAAGGGGTAAATACCTCTTGCTTACGGACATTACTGGGTGTGTGAAGAAGCAGTTGTTTCAACAATTAACCCTTTCATGCATACCTTTTTTTTCTTGCATATTCATGGATAAGGATGGTATTTTTGTAAATAAACCACTTCAGTGGATGTTAGTGAGTCATCCAATATGTTTCCACTCACTGGAGAATTAATAAATATGTGATATAATTGAACATATTGTAATTACACATGTTTGGTTTTGCGATAAATAGGAAAAGAAAATGATACAGCTGTATTTTATACAAGATTTACATAATATAATTATAATTATATTAGTAAATATTTTAGAGAATATATTAAAATAAATCATAAATCATGATAAATGCTAAATATCACTAAGATACAAAAAAAAGTATCATTACATTTGTCTGTAGAGGTAAAATACTGTAAAGGTAAAAATGTTGTTTTTTATGTATCCATGCATAAAATGGTTTCAATAAAAATAAAACTCTGAGTTTTGATACAGTCTAGGAGAAAATGTAATGATCTTATGAGGTATTTCAGTGTTGGTTGTGTTACTGGTCTCATTATGTGACAATACCACCAGTACGGTGCTCTATAGCAGTGTTTTTCAATCTTTTTTGAGCCAAGACATTTTTTTTTCACTGAAAACTCAAAAGGCACACCACAAGTCATTTTTTTTCTTTTGAAAAGCCTATATTATTAATATAAAGTCCATCTTGTCAAAGTTGCCTTGAATAGAAATAAGATAAACACAAGAAAAAGAAATGTTGTTATCTTTCAGCTGAGCCATGGATGAACACGGAGCTGCTTTTTAGGCCAATCATGTGAAATTGGATAATTTCTCAGGGCACACCTGATGATCTATCACGGCACACTAGTGTGCCAAGGCAAAGTGGTTGAAAAACACTGCTCTATAGCGTCATTCATGACAAGTTATACTGTACAGTGCAACGTATTTAACATAAATATCTGCAAAGTCCGAAACAGTGTGAGGGGTGAAAAAAAGGAATCGTGTGAGGATTTAGGTGCTCCCGATGATTGTCTCTTGTTTTCTTCCAAAGGCTGCAGGATATTTTCTGGTAAGTTTTCTTTACAGGTCGAGCAGCTGGTTGTCTGGTTAATTGTTTCGTACATAAAGCTGCTGTTGATGCTTTCTTTCTGTTGTATCTTTGTCTCCTTTTTTTCTTCTTTTCACTCCCTCTCTCCTCACATTCACCCTTTTGTTCCCTCTCATCAGGTCCAGCATAAACATGGAACCATATAATATCCAAAGTAAAGAACAACACATTAATATTGGGGGGGGGGGGGGGTATTTTTTTCTCCATTTTTCTCCATTATATCCACTAAGCTTCCCCTGGCAAAGCAAATTAATCCATCAGAACATGGCAACTACACCACGGTCCTGCATGCTATGATGGTGTACAGGTCAAGTGATGAAAAATGAATTTAAAAAAAGAAGTTTCAGGATCTCATATAAGATTCTAGATTTCATTATTTTTTCTATGAACAATATGATGATGGATTAACTGATATAAACTCCTTGCTACTAATGTAATCAGTTCCAGTCACTGACCTAAGTTTCTGTAACATTTTGAAGGACCAGAGCAACATTATTTTGTTTGGTTTTAAAAAGGGCAAATCTGCATGCTGGTCAGTCTTTTTTGGCGTGTAGTAGAAATAACTGCCCTGCCATCTCGGTTGTACACACCTCTGGGATGATGTTTAAATAGTTCTTAGTTACATTAAATGACTAAAAGAAATAAGGCTAAATTAAAATTTCCAGCGCCCCCCTTATGAACGCAGCCTCCTGCAGACTGGAATGGGCATCAACATCTTGACATTTAGGAGGTGTGACGAGCGTGGGATTTACACACTCTCAATGCAAATTCTAATGAGCACAGACTAACATACGGAGTGTTAAAGACTGTAGCAGAAAAGAGCAACTCTGCTCATTTATTAAAAGCACATTTGTGTCGCATTATTTTACAAACAGACTGAGACACAGCTACAAGCCTTGTTTTAGTCACCTGTGAAATACATTGATTCCCACCAGTGTCATTCATGCCTGTTATACTTCCACTCCACTCCCCAAATGGCTGAGGGAGACAGCCTCACTACCCACTACTCAACCTTTCTGCCAAAGAGGCTCCCTCAGCCTGTTTTCAAAGAGCAGCAGTTGCATGAGATTCCTGGTCAACACCTCGGTGCAGCACTGCACCTACTCAGAATACAAAGCAGGAAGCATTGAAACCACTGAAGACCCACAGTGGGTGAACTTTTGGCTCACCCAGCATGAGAAAAGTACATCCCACTGAAAATTTTCATTTTGACACATTTAGACACCCAAACATTTTATCCTCTTTGATTTGGTGCCTACAGATGAAGCAATACGGCCAATTTCAGCCACAAAGAAAACTGTCTGGTGAAACATTTAAATATCATTAGAGGTGGGAAAGCTAACACATCCAGCACTTGGCTTCAGTTTGCTGTGATTTTTTTTTTTTTTTTCAGTTTTGTGCATTTTTCTTCTTCTGTGTATTCATCCCCTTAAAAGGTGCCTCTCATCTCAAAGCACTCTCTGATGTGATGCAGAATCCAAAGCTGAATCAATGACTACACATTAACAATTCTCGGAAGCAATGAAAACAAGATCAAACCACCACCCCAGATCAAATATGAAAAGTCTTTTGCTCACTGGCCAAACATGTACTTTGACATGTGGGAGTCTGCATATGATGTAAGTTTTCCATGTGACCGATTTCAAACATAAACTGAGATGTTATCTACAAATAGAAGTCTGAATATTTGCAGAAGTGCTGAAGTGTGGACATTTTTCATCTAACAGACACAAGATTTTAAGGAAAAATCAATGCTAATCTATAATATTACTTGCATTTAAGTTATGTACCTCCTCACAGCTCATGACATTGGTGAGGGTAGGAATGTAGGTCAACAGGTATATCAGGCCCTTCACTTTGTGGCTTATAGCTCCTTATATACCAATACAGAAACAGCATCACTGCACAGATCTTCCATTCCATTCTTGCCATATTTGTGAACAAGACCCCAAGATACCTGACATAGCTGAACTCCTCCTGCTGGGGCAGGATGTTATTCTCAATCTGAGAGAACATGATTGCAGATACAGGAAGCTTAAATGAATTTCTGCACAAAGTGTCTGATCCCACTCTCACTGAAGAAACGTTTGGGAGGGTCTCAAAGAAGAGTCCTTGCTTCCCCACATTGTGTGGAGCTTGTGCATGGGTTCAGGCATCTGGTTAAGATGCCTCCTGGACGCCTTTTTAATGGGGTGTTTGAGGTATGTCCCACCAGGAAAAGGCCCAGAAGAAGACCCAGGACCACGCTGGAGGGACTACATCTCTTAGCTTACTTAGGAACAACTCATGATCCACCTGGATGAGCTGGAAGGAAAAAGGAAGTCTAGGCTTCTCTGTTAAAGCTTGTGCCCCTGCAACCCAACTTCCAATAAGAAGTAGAAGATGGATGGATGGATGGATGGATGGATGGATGTTTGGATGATTGGATGGAGAGATGTACAAACAGATGGATGAATGAATAGGCAGATGGATAAATCAGGTAACTGCAATTACTGCTTTATGGTTTTATACCTCTGCAAACAGACCAAACTGTGTTTACATCAACCTCTTATTCTGTAATAGTGCAATAAAAGTATCTTTGGTAAAGACTTGGACATCATATTCATATTCATGCATCCTTAAATCCAAGAAAATACATATTGCAGATGTGATTTATAAATTCTGACAAGAAGTTACTCAGATATTGGGTTGGTATAATCTGGTATAATCATGATTAAAGATAAGCTCTGGCATCAAAGCAGTTTCCACAGTGTAATATACACTTCTTCGCTGGCTGCACAGTGGATGTGCACAAAAAAAGATCATGAAAAGACGGGAAGAAGAAGGAACGTCTGCCAAAACCTGTCAACAGCTGCAGTGCTAAACAAATACGGGTTTCCCTTTACAATGGAGGTCCTGCAGTCATTCTGACTCTAATCAAAGCAGACTGCTGATTAAATGAAAACAAATTGGGGCCTCATAATCTGTGCTGCTTCCAGAAGGAGGGTGCTGACATCCCTGGAGCACAGGGCAGAAGCTGATTTGTAGGTTTTTCCTTGATCCATACAGTCTCTTTCAACCTAGACTGGTTAAATTGGCATGAGAAATGCAAGTCCCAGAGAGCTCTTGGCCAAATCTTCGAGGTAGAGATCTGGTCTGACTAAACCTCGTCTGCCTGTCAGAAAGCTGCACTGCAGTCCCCCTATGGTTTTCTCTGAGATTTAAAGAGATGGAATCCTTCAAGCAAAACCACTTGAAGCTTATTAAGCGTGTTGGGTTTTTTTTTTATTTCCCCAAAGCAGCAATTTCCATAGGTGACAGGTAACTTGTTTGATCCTCAAGCGATGCATTTAAAAATGTGGCCTTCATGCATAAAGTGGCTGAAAATGTGACAGTATTAATTCTATTTCTAGTAATTCAATCATTCAAAAGAAACTTTAAATACAGAGCAGTCCAATGAGTTTACAACATGAAAGTCTCAGCAAAAGTAAAACAACGAATAAGTTGGAGTTGGGCTGAATGCAAAAATATAGCCTCACCATCAGAATATAAAAGCTAGTTTATCCTGCCTTGGAAAGCTGCAATAATCTGTAAGAATTCCACGCACATTTCCTTGGCTCTACTCCGCTCATGTGAACATACACACCCTCAGGCCAACCAACAGATCATAATGATGAGAGCCCACCTGAGGGGGTCATTCTGATCAGATGCATGAACCATCTTAATTGGCTCCTTGGAGTGGTTCTTCCTGATGTCTGAGCGCCTTGGCTGTATGTTCTTATCACGTTTTACACAGCAGCTACTTCAAGGAGAACTAAATCGTAGTTCAGTCATTTGGTTGCCATCAACAGAGGTCATACTATTGAGTTAATTAGAAAATAAACAAAAAAACAAAAAAATAATGACAAAAGCTGATCAGCCAAAACGTTAAAGAGACCTGCCTAATACCAGACATAAGACCTCTGAGAATGCCCTGCAGTGTCAAGAAAAACGCAGCTTTTCCTTGAAGTAGCTGATAATTGTTTTTCCAGAACAGAACAAGCTAGACGTCCCTCTCCATGTCATGCAGCTTTCTAATCACCAAACTCGTGTTTATTAAAAGCATCAGAACCCTTACAACAGCAAATTTTCCGACTTTCACCGAATCAACTAAGACAACTGACTTTTCATTTAATGCCTAATATATCCCAGATGTTGACACATGTTCCCCTAACAAGATGATCAATATCCTCGAGTTTACTTGTCAGCAGTTTTAGATTTATAATTGAATGTTGGAAACATTTGCTCAGTCAGGTTCAGCTAACACAAACTGCACATGTAACGATCATGCTCAGTCTTGCTCTTGCTTTTGACGGCCGTGACACATCGACCTTTGACAGAAACCGCCTACACCGTACCAAAGAGGAGAAGTATCTCATGCCTTTAGGTGATGACATTTTACTCCTACTGCTTTAAATGTGCTGTGAGAGCGTACAGAACGCGTTCATTTGTCCACCAAACTGGACAGTAAATGTGTAATAAGTTCCTACCTAATTTAAATGAGATGGTGACATCTTAAAATAAAAACAAACTAGTGATGTTTTTAAAGGATTTTAAACTAATGTCTGAATGCTGCTTTAATAATTCATCTAGTCTCATACATTGACTAAAAGTCAATAAATGGTTGAACTGCGTCACCTGTTGACGTAAACTAGTGCCTATACTAAATCTTTTGCCACTTTGGCATAACATGGAGCAACATCAAGGCGAGTTTAGACTCTAAGTAGTCATAAAAAATAGAAAACTTAAAAGGCAACTCATGCATAAATCCTTGGTAATGTAAAGACTGAGACTGATGACAGCTGGCGGACTTCAAGTGCACGCCACAAAGTCTCTCAGCGTTGTGACACTGGTGTGGATTCAGCTTATTCACCGAAAACTTTCATCTATAGATCAGCTAAGTATCTTTGTGCATGCACCGTTGTACTCTTCATCACTGTGAAAGGTATATGTAAATTTGCATGAACATGCTCTCTAATTGTGCATAAACCTTCCTACCTGTCTGGTTAATGTCTGTAGCCATAACAGACAGTTGATGAAAACGCAACAACTACTGCATATGAATGCCTGAGCAGCATTGATGCGTAGATTAAATGTGCAACAGCTAGGTGTCACGAGTGCAGAAGACGTCCACTCCCCCCTAAAAAACCTAACCTGGAGCCAATGAGTGGCTCACAGGTTGCTATATTCAGGTTAAACCCATTATGTAATCAGTTTATACGTCTGTCTTTGTGGACATGCTGAAAGAAGTTGCATTTTTCACAAAGGAAAACATACATTGTTTTGCGTTGCAGAGACTCTTGTGTACAAACACATGGGCCACAATTCCAGCTTTGAAAATGATGATAATTTATGCAAGAAATAAATGCATATAAAGGGAGAAAAGTTCCTGTAACAGCATCAGTGCATTGCTACACTTTGTGACTGTCTGCTGCTTAAATAAGTCTTAAAATACTGGAATACAACTTGAGTGATTAGACCAGGAACTTTAGAAACCTCAAGTGTGAAAACTACCTCTGTAACACACAAACTCCTGACTCCTCGCTGCAGGTCCTGCAGCATTTCATGAGAATAAAAGGAGCTCTAAAAATCAATACCAAAACTAGCAAGTAAAAATACATTATGTGCTCCTCTGGTCCTTATCGGGACTCAGATGACAGAGATCTGGATCAACTGCTGCTGATTTATGACTTTTCTGAGGGGACGCCAGACATGAGAAGATTATAAAAATCGAGCCCACGGGTCGTGAAAATAGGCCGTCTCGCCGCATTGTTCTGAGACAAAAAAAAAAAATGGAGGAAAACAAAATGTTTTTTCTTCCAAAACGGCAAAACATTAACTTCTGTTGCTTAGGGCTACCTCCTTCGTGTAACTACCGCAGAGGCTGTTTTATGTAAGGAGAACGCTAGTAATGCAGTTGAATGCAGACAAGCCAACAAATTCCCTCAGTCAGATTAAATCTGTCTACGCTGCTTTTCTTTGACACTTAGATATCGTTGAAAGCAGTCAGAAAAGAAGAACTGTTTGCCTTTTGTTACTTATCATCTCACGAGTCCTAAAAATGTACAAGGATAGAGCGATGACTAGATGAACTAGATGAACCTGACTGTGAAAGAATAGGAAGCGAGCTAACCTTGGCGTGAACGGCATAAGAGGCCAACAGAACAGACGCCTCGGGGGGGCAGTGTATCTCTTCCTCAAGGATCTTCTTCTTCACCTGCAGAGTAACAAAACAGAATCAGCATATAAGCAACTTTTCTCACACAAAGTTCAATTTAAGAATTGAAAATAACTTGAAAGTTGTAATAGGTTGTATTAAAATCTGAAAAAATACAATGCTTTTGTCCATTATTTCTGTGTGGAAAATTCTTTTCTGTAACAAAAATCCAAACAGAAACTGGGGGATGTTTTTTCTCATAATTATTTTCATAAGAAAATTAGCACGGAGGCACAGAGGGCATAAAACAGACAGTTCATTTCAACTGAATAATATACAGGGGGAAAGAACAGATGCCTTGGAGGGAAGATTCAGTGACAAAAAAAACTATCTGGCTGCTGAGTTTTTGACAGAAAAAAAAGGAATCCATGCAGCAAAAAGGATATCAGTTACATAAAAATAAATACATCTGAACAGGGTTTGAATTTGGGCTTTTACTCGTCCCTGCATTTCATCTCTTAGAAGCAGTCCACGGAGTTATTCCTTTATGCACTGAGGCTCTACCTGCAGACTTCAGCTTGCAGACTGAGTCACAATTATCTTATGATATGCAATCTATGGCTGAATTTGTGACCGCGAGCTGTTTGTTCATAAAGCAGCAAAGTGACCCCAAACCCAAACATTTATGCTGCAAATCTTCAAAACTTTGTCTGTGTTTGATCTCGGCTAAACGTGTCTGTTTAGGTTACAAAAAAAGCTGCTGATTTGTCCATATTTAATCTATAGGAGATCATTTTTGCAGTGGGGCGATTCATTTCAAATGATTTTGAGTTTTTTTTTTTTTTTTTTTTAATTCCCTGCTAGACTCATAGGAATCCAGACACTTTCATCCTGAGGCCTTAAAGAGCTTTTTAAATCTTGGCATGATGACACCCCCACTCTTCAATAGCAAAGAGAACAGACCCTTGTCTTCAAGGGGTTAAAGCGGCAAGTTTCAATTAACTCCCAAAGGAGATTTTAATCACCAGCAAAAAAGATTTTAATATATAAAGCTGCGACAAATGTATCCACCTTTTTCATGTGAAGAATCAAGGCTCTTCAGTGATAAAATAAAATAAACTGTGTTATCACTGAATAGCCTTCAAATTGGTAGCTAAACACCCAGGTAGGTCCTTAATTTGGATATATCTGCAAACTGTGCCAAATATATCTTATATATTCTGATATAATGGTCACATGGGGACCTATTACCGCTCCCGCAAGAGCATTTCATAAGATCATTAAGCTTATCCAAGAATATCTAGTCAGAAGATTATAATGATAAGCCAGAGTGAGGGAAAGCAGTACATAATAATTAAAGGAAAGCATCTCCCCATTTTTAACCACTGGTGTTATTATTGCATCTTTCCAGAAGCTGATTTCATGTTGGCGATTTGGTCTCAGAGAGACTTACAAATACAATCATTATAGGTCTACAGTTTATATACTATATCACAAACCTGCATCTCTCCATAAAATGCACAAAGCAGGATTAGAAGGTCAGATGGGACAAACATGCTTTAGCTGTAATTATGCAAGTGGCCAATTCAATGCTTCACACCTTGTCATTTGCAAAGCCAGTCATGCTGTCGTCTCTTGTTTTGAACGGACAAAGGTGCAGAGACAGAGGTGACAGCCCCCTAATCACAGCAAGCACTAAGAGGCTGAGGTTGCACTCCCCCTTTTACAAATGAGAGCATGTCGCTGCTACGGTCGCAGGATGATGTGACAAACATGTGCATGTGTCTGTTTGTGCAAGGTCTCTGAAATGGGTAAGCTTGAGAGTGTGTGTGTGTGTGTGTGTTTGGATCAGTGATCATTTCTGATAAGCACTAATCCAGCTGTCATGCCTGTGACACTATCTGAACAGGGGCCGCCTCCTGACATTATGGGAATTAATGAGAGCAAAGTAATAAGAAGACAGGTGATGTGATGCGCCACACATTTTCATTCTCTATTTCTAGCTGTGTTTCTTATTTCTAAAGAATAATTTCTATTTAAATAATTAAATGGACCTAGAAAAAAATGCATAAAATGAGAGCCTTTATCCAAGTGTTGGGGAAGCAAACCACACCAAAGTCTTACGTAAACCAGCACAATGGGCCTGATCCCATGGAGAATATGTCATTAACTGGGCCAATAACTGATCCTTTAAAGCCTAACTGGGCTCTGATAAATGTGGGTAATGGTATTGGGTGATGAGCGTACAAATACAAATGTCATCTCTTACTACCTGTATGGTGTAGCAGGCTGTGCAGGAACTCCCCCGGAGAGTATTAAGTGGATAGAAAGGGCAGTGGTATTATGTTGTGAACTGATTCTACATGGCTGCACACAATCAGACCAGGACAATGGAAAACGTGTATTACAGAGTTTTTGCTCAACAACTCTGTGAATGGCTGCCCCCTGCTGACACTGGATCAGAGCAAAGAGGAAGCTAAGGATGAAGCGTATACTGTAAGCCACATGTGGGTGTGCAAAGCTGCAAAGGATAATCTTAAATACACAGCATCTTAAAGGCTTTAAGTGCTGAAGATAAACTGCCTTGTCATATCACACTTATTTTTATTGCATCAATTTTAAATCTTGCCATTTTTCCTATTTCAGCAAGAAAACATCCACTTCTGAGTTTTAAAGTCTTAAACAAAGCCTCACTTTGAGGGAAAATGTGTCTGCCCACGGGCCAGGGTGGTTATCACAAACTGCTTCTAAGAAGCATGTTGGATTGTACCTCAAAACTTTGAGGAATTTTACTTTAAGCCCAGTTAACGACTCTCCTGTCGGTGTATCTTCCAAGAAATATGAATTTTTTCTTCACAGTCCTGGTCAAAAATGGGTCTATGAACTCTTCTGCAGATGTCTGCAACATTTGTAACCATGCAAAGTGTACGCATCACGAGTAGATCCCTGTTTGGAGAAGAGTTTTTATGTAAAGTTTCATCATTATCTGCAACTTCAGGATCTATAATTACTAAAAATATAACAATCAGTGGTGATAATAATGGGGAAACAGGCACCAAGATGGTAGCTCTATGTCAAAACGGACTTCTCAGAACTCCAAAAGAGCTCTTCTTTGTAACACACCTAGAATCTCGCTGTGTGTATAAACAACGGCACTGCATTGTTTACTGTCTAAATTCAATATTTGCAAGAGTCCACTCAGCATATGGATGCAGAAACAAAGATGTGACCGTTTAAAAACAGCCAAGGTACTGAATCATTGTGGTGCATAGAATCATCTCAAAAAGCCACTGCAGTATAATACAGACATAGAATAAACAGAAAAAGGGAAAGGGGAAATATCTCAGCAGTTAATTGAAAGGACTAAATATTTTATGCTTCTCCTAAACCAGTTTTGAGTGATCAGATTATTATTATCAGAATTGACTCACAATGACAACATCAGACATGTTTAACGTTTTTAGTTACCTGCAGAAAGAAGAGATGCTGAGTGATATCTTGGACGAGCTCTTCCTCTGCATTTTCAGGGTAAAACTTGGCCAGGAAGTGAAAGGTGATTGGTTCTTCCTTTGGCACCTCTTGATCCAAAACCTGCAAATAAAAAATGTAAAAATTAAACAAACAAATGAGTATTTTCTTAATCCTGCACAATGTTCACGTGGCTCGTAGCCTTAAAAAAAAACAAAAATTAAATGGGCTTAACCTTTTTTTCCATCTTCAGCCAAGCCACAGAGTCCTTTATTGTGTACTGAAGCCCAAAGAACCACGTTTCCCTCAGGCCTAGTGTCCGACACACCAAGTCGAAAAGGTCTTTTCCTTTCCACTTGACCTGAAATAAATCAAACTTTCAGCATCTATTTTATTCTTTGCAGAGTGAATCTAACTTAAATGTATCAAATACTAAATGTGCACAACAAATATAATATTAAAAAGTAAATTAAAATGTGAGCTGCTCGGAGGAGTAGTGGTTAGCACTGTGGCCTGACAGCAAGAAGGGTTTGATCCTTGGTTGGGGGGAGGCTAAAACAGTGGCCTTTCTGTGCGGAGTCCAAAGACATGCATGTTAGGTGTATTGGTTCATCTAAATTGTCCCTAGGAGTGAGTGTGAGCGTGAATGGTTGTTTGTCTCTTTGTGTTAGCCCTGCGATGAACTGGCGACCTGTCCAGGATGTACCCCATGTCTCGCCCGAAGGCTGCTGGGTTAAGCTCCAGCTCCCCCGCAATCCTTGATCGGATTAAGCGGTTCAGAAAATGATTGAATGAAGTTAAAATGTCCACAAAACTATTATTTCCAACATTACCAGTGGTTGTAATTACAGATCCAAGCATTTATTTATTTTTCTTGTAGCCCCTGAGCAAACTGTAGTGCAAGCTAATAAGGTTTGCATCAACAGACTAAGTGAAAAACCAGGATAATGATTAAAAAAAATAAAATAAAAAAAAAAAAACTTTACTGTGTGGAAGTGAAAGAAAATTTGGAAAAAAGTCCAGCACGGTGCAGAAAGAACATTTTGTTTGACAAGTACTTGTTAAATCCTATTCACTAAACCCAAAAGTGATAGGAGCAACATCCAGGCACAGGCGGCTTTTACACCACAGTGTAATGCTAGTTGCATTACGCTGTGGTGCATAATTACCAAAACCAACTGCTAATCTTGGTGGGGTTCCTCCCTTTTTGGTATTTGGCAAGTCATGTTGATGTTTTTAGCTCCAATATACCACCAACACTGCAATATGACACAGCAGAAGCACCAAAAAAGCAGAGCAAAGATATCAATTATCTTGAAACTGGCTTAAATCAATGTATTTTAACTCAGAATATAATTATGTTTCAGCCACTCCTGTCAGCACCCGATTTTGCCATTCATAAAAAAAAATTCATAATAAAACATAGAGACAAAGTTAAATACATTGGGCAATACTTGCTTGTTTGGTTTTGCTGCCACCTAGTGTTGGAAAACTTTTAAGTATGCACATTCAGAGGAAGTCTGCATTCCCACATACCGGATGGGCACAAAAACTTGTTGTAGTTTCATTATAGTTAAATACCACAAAACTCTGACTAATGTTAATAAACCCCTGTAAACACGAACTTTAAGTGTTTCATGACTTAGTTTGTCAAACCCACCTCGCAGCTGAACTCCATGTCTGACTCCATAGTGCAGATCCTCACATTAAAGTTCTTGGCTTGTTTTCTCAACAGGGAGTTAAATCCCATTTTCGCTGCTAAGACACTTGCCATGATCAACCAATAAACCGACTATTCGGTTAATCAAACGCTTCTACCACTTTCCCTACAAATAAACTGTACCGTCAGAACATTTCTCTAAGTTTTCTTCTACTTCATGACAGCAAAAAAAAAAAACGATGTCACTTTGCATAGTTGTCGACAAAGAAGTCCAGATGTACGTGCGCCTTTTCAGCTCGCCCTGCAATTGATTATTATAAGCCTGTTTCACCAAAGTCTTTCAGGCTTGTGTTGACATAGCACTTACAGATAAACACTCTGCATATTCTATATGTTTTATTATTATTATATTTTTCTTACTACACTGCCCCTATCAAAGAAAAAAACTGTATATATTTAGTTAAATTAAACATAAACAGTGTAGTGTCCCAGATGGTATGCTAATGATAGCAGGGCTCAACAGAAAGTAACTCGGCTAACTAAGGTTATTATATCCTAAATGATAGCTTTTTCACTAAGATTGTAAGTTTCTACAAGGTGAAATCCGTAAACACTTTTATCTTGGTATCTCAGAAACAATTAAACAAATACTTCCCCTCAAAAGACTTAGAAAAGATATAAGATATAAACTATGCTGGAAGCGAGGAGCGGGCTAACTGCGGCTAACAAGCCCCTTCCAACCAGAGTAGTGGTGCATTCATGTACTGTGTATAATGTAGTAATAACCGTAAGCAATAATACTCGCAAAAATACCAAAGAAAAAGAGAACAACTTTATTTAAAGGACAGGAACTCTTTCTCTCTCTCACACACACACACACACACACATGGTGGAAGAAGACGTAAAATGTATTTAACAGGTCTTTAATAAATGCTTTGATTATGGGTTTCAGAAACCAATTTATTATATGATATAGCCCAGTGTTTTTCAACCTTTTTTGAGCCAAGGCACACTTTTTTTCACTGAAAACTTACAAGGCTCACCACAAACCAAAATATTAAAAAGGAAAAAAAAAAAAGCACATATTGTTCATATAAAGTCCATCTTGTCAAGTGGCCTTGAATAGAAATAAGATAAACACAAGAGAAATTAATTTTATTTTCTTTCACCTGTGCCCTAGATGAACACAGAGCTGCTTTTTAGACTAATCAGGTGAAATTGGATATTTCCCAGGGCACACCTGATGATCTCTCATGGCACGCTAGTATGCCACGAGACACTGGTTGAAAAACACAGATATAGCCTGTCAATAAACTATTTTTTTCTAAAGTCAAATCAGTCCATATGATTACATTTTTCTTAATTCTCTTGACCTCAAACCAATCAAATAGCTACAATTTATTTATTTATTGTTTGTTTTTGTTTCTTTGCAATAAGTTTCCTTATTTGTCGGTACAAAGTCAGGAGTTACCAGGGGGCTCTGAAGGCAGCACCCCTTCTGACGGAAACACTGATCCCATCGCCCTTATTTGGAGCATACCCCGCCCATAACTCCGCCCCCTGCGCCATAAAGAGGCGTGGCGATACCGATGAGGTAATCGGGGTAAACAGTAAAAATGGCGACGTCTGTAGCCGGAGAGGAGCAACCGAGTCTAAACGGGATTATTTCTGAGCCCCAAACAAAAAAACTGACCGACCTGCCGACTGAGTTGCTGGAGCACATTCTGTGCTTCCCGGTCCTCAAACATGTCGACATTTGTAGCGTTTCTTGCTGCTGCAAACGGCTACACGATGTTTGCCATGGAAGGGGGAAGGTCTGGGGACACCAGTACAAAATCAGGTGCTGCGATTTTTATAGCATCCTTGTGGAATTCTGCCTCTTGGTATTTTTTTCAGCTTTGTCTCCTGTAATTAGTCTAAGTGTTTGGGTTTTGCCATTTGATAAGGGCCCTAAAGCCCTCATCAGGAGGGTTCATTCCCTGCAAACACACGGGCAGCTGTCAGCTCTTGACATTCTGCTGATGCACCAAATTCGTCCTCATGCCAGCCCGATTGTAAGAGTTTATTCTGCAGACATCTACGAGGCCTAGTAAATGAAAGCTTGTCCAGGTTTAATGACTGTGATTCATATTCGGTTTTAGGCTTGGCTTCTAAATGTGGATTTGTGTGACCTTGAGTTTTACGGACAGGAACTGCATGGAAGAGTGCAGCTCTTGGAGGAACCTCAGCCAGGCTGATCAGCCACATTTTACTTCTATTTACTAGAATAATAAGACATTTTCTGTTTAATTTAAAACAAACTCATATAGTAATATTTTCTGTTAAAGACAGGCGTGTTTTTTTGTTTTGGTTTTTTTTTAATGCCAGTTTTTCTGCTTGCATCCACAGATGGCCAAGACTGCAGAGGTTTTACCGTCAGAATGAGAGCTGTGACTGGCTGAGAGAATACAAAACACGCCACAGAGTTGGCATACAGATACGAAGGACTGTGGAATCAATCTCAAAGAGATTCTTCACAGAAGTTGTAAGTAATGGTTTTTAAATTAATCAAACATCATCATTACTACATCTTGATATTCGTGCAAGAAAATATGGGCTGTATATGTTGCAAACTAACCTGGAGGTCTGCAACTCAGCCATGCGTTGGCCAGGTGCTGGGGGATAGCTTTGCAGAGATCGAGTCGCTCGGGATGCCAGAGCACTTCTGTGAAGACGAGCTTCTTTTCATACTCAACTCTGACAAGAGGTGAGAGCAACGCTTCGCATGAAATAAAGCCTAAACCAATACATACCACAAACTAGACTTCGCCATCATTACCTCATTTGGTTTAATCCTCTCTGAGAAAAGTTCTTTTGTATTTCCATCTTTATTGGACCACTCATGTCTCTCTCTCTCTCTTTCTTTCACTCTCTCAACCAATTATTAGGAAAAGTTTGACGCTGAAGTACTATGCAAAGAAAATCCTTTACTTCCTGAGACAGCAGAACATCTTGAGGAGTCTGAAAACCTTCCTGGAGCAGCCTGCAGAGCAGCAGTCAGCTCTAGAAGGTAAAATATCACATGTGGTCATTCATTATGCATATTATGTCAGGTTGATCTATACACAACGTGTCTGTTGTCTTTTACTGCAGTGAAATAATATATATATATATATATATATATATATATATATTTAAACATTTTCACCATGAAAGTCTGCACTGACAGTGCTTGTCATTAGTAAAACGCTAACTTTTTTAATTCAGTTCACAACAGTGTCATCTTAGGGCATTTTATAGATGCATCAGTTCAAGCCAGTTCATAATAAAAAGCCAAGTCAGGAAAAACCAACATAGATCTTGACTTTGATCCAATCCCTCATCCTGAGCATGCACAAGGCAACACTAGAAAGGAAAACACCCCTTTAACAGTAAGGAAAACCTTCCAGCAGAACTCAGCTCAGGGAGGGCGGTCATCTGTCTGGACTGGTTGGAGTGGAGAGGACATGAAAGACAGACCAACATGCACTACAACTTTTATCCAGGAAGACCTGCAGAAAGAGGAGAAATATGTTAATGATGGCGGTACTGTTGTCTGTTTCTACATGGAAATCTGATGTTGTTTGTGGAGAAAATTGCTACACATGTATCAGTTGTGTCACACAGTGAGTCTTATATTTCAACAGGAAGTTAAAGTTTAAAGGAAATAGCTAAAGCGTAGAAGAGATGTATATTTGTGTAAATGGAAAAAGAATGAAAAGAATGAAAATATCCTGGAGCAGATTGCACCTCCACAAATGTTTTCATCTTCTCATAAATTATATTTGGACTCGTCAGTTTGAAGTTTCTGACTTTTTTTATTTGAGTCAAATATCTTTGTAGAGGACCTGAGGAGGGACTCTGTAATCCTTTCATACACAGCAGTCGTTTTTCTAACAAAGCTGCTATAAAGATAGCTGGTTGAATCCACGCAATCACCTACGGTAGTCTGGTAAATCATGTCTAGATGTTCTATCTCTGTGAACTCTTTAGAGACAATACAGAAAAGCCATTCAGATTTTTTTAATTGGTACTACTATGTCGGACACGTATGACCGCTATGATCATTCTCAGAAATACAAGCATATAATATGTTCACCTTGTGTATTTATGCGTGCTTATTGCCTCAGTGTCCAACCATGTTTCAACAAATCCTGCATTTATCTGATAAAACTATTCCATATAATTCAATCCAAACCAATCCACTTTATTTAAAAAGCCCATTTTTAAAAACAGAATGTCGCCAAAGTGCTGCACAGTCGAATATCACAAACTAAAAATAAAATGAAATAATATCATTAAAATAATAAGAACAGGTAAAACAATTAAAAATAAATAAATACCCAATAAAATAACTAAAAAGTAAAATAAAACAAATAAAAGACGCAGAGGACCACACAACCCACACTAAAACCTACAGGCAGGCTGTGCAAAGAAGCTAAAATCGGTGGGGATGTGATCATGTTTTCTGGTGCCAGTTAAAAGTCGTGCAGCAGATTTCTGGACTAACTGCAAGCGTGAAAGAGCGTGTTGGCTGATGCCTACATAGGCCGTTGCAGTAGTCCAGTTGAGAAGAAATAAAAGCGTGCACAACTTGTTCCAGAACATGAAAAGATAAAAAAGGTTTCACTTTTGATAAAAGATTAAGGTGATAAAAACTTGATTTTAAAAATGGCGTTGATTTGTTTATTGAGCTTAAAATCCCCTTTTAAAACCTGGGGTGTGTTGCAAGGACATGGTTTTTATGTTCTCTGGGTCATATCCGCCTTTTTTAGGTGCCGTACTTGTGGATCAGTATTGTAACCCGCTGGCTGATGTCACAATGGACGGCATATCGGCGCAACTGGATGAGATGACAGAAAAAGTGAAGAAGATGCTGAGAATGAAGAACCCGTCTCATCCCAGCCTGCGCACCGCTCAAGGTTCAACACAGAATTGCAGAGGGAAACGTGTATTTTTTTTTTTTTTTTTTAACTTTTTTGCACTTTTTTCATTTTCATGGTTACATTTCTTGCATCTTAACGACGACGTCTGAAACTCTAGTTTAATAAAGTGAACCTTTTTGTGTTTGCTGAAGGTGACTGTGCGATAGATGACTTGGAGCTCCAGCGGCAGGTGGTGTGTGCCCTAAACTCTGTTCTGTACGAGCAGCTTCAGTACAAAGGAAACGAGTGTGACTACTACAACCCGCTCAACTCTTACATCCATCAGGTGGCTTGTTGAGAAAATGTTGCTTTTTTTTTTATTATTACGGTTGTTTTCATTTTGAATGTTTTAACGTAAGTTGTCCGTTCAGGTGCTACTTCGCCGGACAGGTATTCCCATAAGCCTCTCTATTCTGTATATGACCCTGGCCCGGAAGCTGGGGGTTCAACTGGAGCCTGTCAACTTTCCAAACCACTTCCTGCTGCGCTGGTGCCAGAAACAAAGAGGGTATGGCTTGAAATAAGTTATTTTATATATTTCCTTACATTAGGAGCTGGCAGCCATGTAAAATAATGAAATGTTTTCTCATGATCCACATCACTTTTTTTTCCTCTTCTAAATTTCACTAATGCTGCTCATAAACTCCAGTACTTATTCATTTTGTTTCCTAGTGTTTACTGGATATTGATCCTTCCACCCATTTTCTTCACTGCTTGTTCCAGTTAAGGGTTGTGGGGAAACTGGAGCCAATCCCAGCAGTCAGTTTACTGGATGTATGGAATACAAGCATAATTTATTTTTTTGCTTTATTTTTTTTAATGTGACATAAAAGCTACATGACATTTGCAATAAAAGCGAAATGTATTAGATTATTGTTGTTCAGAGATACAGTAATATAATAATCAGTATGCTAACATTAAATAAAAAATTATTTTACTATGAATTTTAAAGAGTGAAAGTTGCTCTATTTCTAATTTTCTGAGCTTTTGTACGGTGTCGAATACTCATAAGATACATGGGCAGCGCCGTTTTTTTTATCACCTGAATGCATGTTTGACATTTTTAGCACTCTCTACGTTTGGTTTCCATGGTGATGGAAATGATTGGTTTAGAGAGTTTTTCCTACTTAGAAATTTTAGTGACGTCCCGGGGGAAGGACTCAGTGATTGGTCATTTTCTCTAGGTTGTGCACGTTCACAAGAAGAAAGCCACGCCCACCTTCACTGCTCAGTATAACTACTCCTAGCAGTTGACCAATCAGACACAGGCCGCAGGCAGGACAAGGGGCGGAGCTTTCTCTATTTGCTCCTTTCTGGCAGAGGCTGATCTGAGAGGATCAAAACAAAATGAATGAAGAAGTTTGTGAAAAATGCTTGATTAGTTGTTGCCCTTCTGGACTTGCATAATAAAATAAATTTGACTGAAATGTGCATCATAAAGACACTTTAAGGCGGTGCGTTGATATTTTATGCAAGGTTAGCTTTTAACTTGTAAAATGGGCAGAGGTTTGGCAGCCTGCATCGGAGCTGAGTTATCCCCCTTTTTGGCAAGTTACAGTTACTCGTAACCAGCTATAAATCTTTAGCTTCTTGTTTGGGGATTTTCCTTCTTTCTTTTGTGCAAAATGCATCTACTTCAGTCAGACTGTTGGTCTGTCTTACTGCTGACTTTAGGTTTATCTAGTGATAGTCCATTATGCTTAGTGAGGGAGTATGAAGGTTGTGGCAAATCATATGCTTGGTGTCTTCTTTTAAATTTGTGATGATGATGATGATGTCTTGGAAATCGTTATTTTGTTGTTCAGGCTTTTTTACTCCTCACATTAACTTATTATTATTTAGATAGTCCACAATTCCTCCCAGAGTTAGCTGGTAATAAATCATGAATCTACTCATGAAGCCATCACTAGCTGCAACTAAGGCCATAGTTTGAAAGATCCATTGTTTTGTTTTTTTTTCTTAAAATATATCACAGGTTTCTCAGCACTGCAGAGCAGTAAAAGACAACTTATGATCCAGTAAAATTTTTGGGTTTTAGCGGTTGTCAATTGCAAATAGTTTTCTTGGAAAGTTTTTCTTGATCTCTCAAACTAATGCTAAAGCTGTACTGTTTCCGTTGTGCATACTTGAAATACTTCAAAACATCTTTTTTGTTTCCACTGAGAAGGTAGCTGCTTAAAGGACCTCACAGCTTTTGGTTGTTGGAACAAGGACAGAGGAGTTGAAATATCTGAAGTTTTGAAGTATCGCTTGGCATTTCCTAACTTTCATTGCAAAGAACATATTTAAGGACCTTGAACTTTGCGAAAGGAAAATGAAAACTTAAAAGACTCGACCCCTGCTTTAAAGTCCCTGCTTGTTTTTCCACACTGGTTCAACTAAATTGAAATAAGTCACTTAATCTGGTTTACATGAACTAACTCAGTTTATTAATGGATTTCTAACCTTGGGGATGAATAAAGTATCTTTTGATCTATCGATCTCTCTAAAACGTTAAACAACTTTTCATCTTGAACTTTTTGTCATTTCGAGATCAGTTTATCTGCCATGAATAGTCCGTTGTAGAAGTTTCTTTTTCATCAGTCGACAGTGTATCCGTCATTCATCTGTATTCCAGTGTTTAAGCTGACAAATCTGAGGATATAAGTTGGTTTAAAAACAAAGAAACAAACAAAAAAAAAAAAAAACCTTCGGACACAAATCTTTTCTCACAGTTTGGAGAGTTCAGCATGTACATTTTTTTCCATTTTCTGGAAGTCGTCCGCTGGCTGGACCTCACTGACAAAGTTTGTTGTGCTTTACATGAAATTTTTCTACCCCCAGGAGTGAGGACATCTATGACTTTGTCTACATCGATGCCTTTGGGAAAGGCAAGCAGCTGACAGCGAAGGAGTGCGAGTACCTCATTGGCCACAAGGTGACGGCAGATTACTACAGTGCCATTAGCACCACAGAGGTGCTGCTCAGGATGGTGGGAAACCTGCTAAACATCGGAAAGAGAGGGTAAGAGAAACCGCTGAGACTAGTGTGCAAAACATGGATGGATCCTAATTTTTATACATGAGGCAATTGATACAACTATAATGAAAGATTTTTCATCCTTTGGAATCCTCATTTTGTTTTCTCACACCGCCAGAGGGCCTTGCATCATCACTGAATAAGTAATTGTGTCTGTTATGCATTACGGTGTTGCTTCCTTCAGGGAGGGAAATGAGAAATCCTACCAGCTGCTGAGGGACTCGCTGGACCTCTACCTCACTATCAACCCAGATAATGTGACGTATTTGCTGCTGCAGGCACGCCTCTACTTCCACCTGGGAATCTGGCCAGAAAAGGTCAGGAAGCGGAGAATGAAATACATTTTTGGGCCATTTGCTGCATGGGTTTTAGAATGAAGTTCTACTGGTGTTGTATCTACACCCACTGTTACCAGTATTATACATGTTTTACCTAGACAGTGGACAGTTTTAAGTCTTTGCTTAAAACATATTTCTTTGCACAAGCGTTCAACTCAGGCTAACAGAGACTCTTTATTAACTTAAGTCCGAATTGTTTACTGATTTTTAAATTTGTGTCTACAATAGTGTATTACTGTACTGTTTTCTGTGTGTGTTTCTTTTCTTGTTCAGCACTTTGGGAGAAGTGTTACTGTTTGGAAATGTGCTATATAAATAAAGTTGATCTTGAGCTAGAAGCTTTAGAATAAAACTGTATTCTGCACTCTGCACGCTGAGGTCATGTATGTCTCGACCTTGACCCCAGGTGCTAGATATCCTGCAGCACATTCAGGCACTGGATCCCTCCCAGCATGGGGCGGTGGGATACCTGGTGCAGCACACGCTGGAACACATCCAGCACAAGAAGCATCCAGTAACTCCTGAAGTCAAGAGGCGCAGCGCTCCAGAACACGTGGAAGTCCAGTATTCAGTCGGCCTTATTATGAAACACAAAAGGTAGGTCAGCAGAAGACGTTTCTGAATATACTGAATATAAAAAAACACATAAAATCTTTTAAACGTATCTGCGCTGCTCCTTCTCCTCACCTAGGTCGGGTTATAACTGTGTGATTTACGGCTGGGACCCTAAATGCACCATGAGCCAAGAATGGATCACCACCATGAGGGTCCACCAGCTGTCCAATGGGCCTAACCAACCTTTCTACAATGTCCTCGTGCAGGACGGGACGTGCCGCTACGCAGCACAGGGTACGGCTCATGTCCACCTGCTGGATGGCAGGTGATTGTGATTGGGGATAGTTTAAAGGTTTAATGAAATAGTGAAAGTTGGAGCATTTCCACACACACAATGTGAAGGGATCTCAGTGGAATGAGACAGAACAGCTGTGTAGCCTTAAGAAAAAAATACGTAAATACTTATCAGGGAGGCTAAATAGGAAGGAGAAAGGTCTTTAGTTTGCTAGGAAGAATAAAGATTGGTGTGATAAGTCCAGATTTATCCTGTTCCAGGGTGATGGAAGCATCAGTGTAAGAGGTGATGAAGTGATGCACACATCACGTCTAGTGCCTATACTGTAAAAGTTGATGGGGTTAACGTAGTTGGTCAGGTTTTAGGTTCAGCAACATTATATGCTCAAAGAAAGAGGGCGGCTGATACCTGAATACACTGAATGAGCAGCTTGTTCCATCAGTAGATTTTTTTTCTTCCCTGATCATGTGGGCATATTCAGAGATGACTATGTCGAGATTCATCGCTTTCTGACTGGGAAACGGTGGTTCTGAGAACATGGCATATCAGTTAAACACATGCGGTCTGACTCTCATCGTTACAAGAGTTTGGAGAAAAATTAGTCCGACTCTGGAGGAAGTTGCACAAGCTTGCCACAGTGCATGTGTGCTGCATCAAAAGCTAATTGCAATGACCAAATATTAGTTTGTGACTTTGTTGGACAGACTGTTTATGTCTAGTCAGGTATTTCAGAGTAAGACTGGATATTTACAGCTTTGTAAGTGGAGGAAAGCATCTGAGAAAAGCAGCAATACCCTTAATTATTTGACAGTTTTTTTTTCTTTTGATTGCTTGTCTCTGCTAGCCAGTAAAACATTCCCATGTTCTCTTCAGCTGCATCACAGCTCTTATTACCTCCTTAGTCTCTCTCCAACACCTCCGCAGTCACTCCCAGGCTCTGACTAGGATTAGATATGATCAAACCTTCACTCTTACGCTGCTCAGCGTGCCTCACGAGGTAAATTAGCCACGCATCCCACTCTACTTTTCTCATTCCTCAGAGAACCTGGAGCCCCACTCGGCTCCGCTGGAGATCGGCCATCCGGAGGTGGGCCGCTACTTTTCTGAGTTTGCCGAAACCCACTACTTTGCCAACGAAGAACTGCAAACCCGATACCCGGAGGACATTGGTGAAACCTTGGGCACAGTGCAGGAGCTTTATCACAGACTGACTCCTGGCGCTGGAAGCCAAGAGGAGACTCCTGCCACAGACCAAAACAGCCAACAAGCCATGTCGATGTAGCGAGTAGCTGTGTCCAGACCTGGGTTAGCCAGTTATTGGTCACCCATTCTCAATTCACAACCTACTTAGCTGTTGTTTTGTTGTGCATCAAGACCAGGTCCTGTGCAACAGTTTTCTTTTTCTCTTTAAAAAAGAAGAGTCGTTACTGTTTTTGTTTTGATACACAATCAAATCCCACACAGTAGTTGTTATAAACAAAGTTCAGACCATCAGATCATTATATGTACGATGCTTATTAGCCTTTTCCAAATCCAGTCTTCTAACTGGGTTTAGAGAAAGTATTAAAACTAAAAAAAAAAAATAATAACATGAAGAACAAAAAGGGTGGACTTGAAGTGAAGCAGTTTAAGTGGATTAGTAAATTCAGGATGAGTATCCAGGCGCTGTAAATCCCTCCCTGCCTAAAATCAGGAATGCCTCTGTACCCCCATCTCCCTGCATCCAGCATCAGTCTGCAGAATAAACCCTAAGCCCAGAGACACACACATGAAAAAATAAAGGTAGAATCCATTATAAATGAACTTTTACTTTTAATTCTTCCTGTTTTGATCGTCTCACGCGCTTACGAAAGTCTAACTTTCACATTCCTCCAACGTTTCTTTTTTTTCCTGTATATTTGCAAGTGAAATATGTACAATGCCATGGTTCATCAGTGTCTTTAATAGAAAGCTTGGATGCCAGTGACTCGAAAGAAAAGTGACTGAGCTTGGGGGAAACAAAAAATAAAGTATTTCAAGTTTTAAAACTTGGCTTCTGACTTACTTTACTTCACTCACTGACAGCAGTCTGATCGGTTGTTTCATCATTAATGCAGAATGCAAAGCAGAGTTTATTTCAGAACACCCAGAAAACGTGACGGCAGCAGTAATTCACCCACAAGCCATGTGAATTTAGGACCTTGAGGACGCCAGATGTCTCCAGCAGCAGACTTCATTGGCTCTGACCTGCAAATGGGAGCCAGATAAAGCGGCGTAGGCGCAGGAAAGTTCGGCCAGTCCAGCCAGATTACGCGCCTTGACGCACCAGTGTATCAGCAGAGGCAGCAGGTATGGGAGCTTCACAGACGCACTCCGAGCACAAATACCAGGACCTGGTGGAAAAAAGTGGATGTAAGTAGGTGTAAAGAGCAACCCAAAAGCGACATTTATGTCGCGTCTTTGCCGTTTGTGTTGATCGGTTCGTGTCTTTGCGTAAAAGCTGCCAGTTGCGCAAGGAGAGCTTTTATGTGCTCTTTCTGTTCGTTTGTCTCGGAGATGTCACAAGCTGCCCTACTCTTGCATTTAAATCCCTTTGTGTGGCTTCAGAAACTATTTTAGATTAATGGAAACCTTAAATAAAGAAACGGAACTAAAAGAAGAAACAGCAGAAGTGAGAGAATCTATTTTTAGAAAAAGGATCCCGCTGACATTTCTACTTTCCCTGGCATGCAGGTTGAATAAATGGGGCTAGGTTTCATATCTGAGTGAGACTTTGACCTGCTGTCTTGCTTTTGTCTCATAAAATGCGGATTTGACCTGATGTCTCTTTGGATTTAGTTGGAGATGCACCTGATAACAGGTGTGCACACATTGCACCACTGTTTTCTGTAAGTGGTAAATTCAAGTGGTCCATGTAATAAAGGTTATTGTGACTTCACCTTGCTTGTCTTTTCACCCTGACCAGCAAATTTGTTTCTGCGTGGGGCCACAGTTTGTCTGAAAACACCAAACCCAGCTCCCTGCAGTGTTTCTCCAAACATCTACTCAGCTGCTCCTGAGTGAAATTAGAAAGCTGCAAATAAACACTGGTGTACACTGAAAAAACTAAAAATATCTATATATCTGTAGATCAGGCAGAAGCTTCTACAAAGCTTTCAGTCCACACTGAAGTGAGTTAAAGATTCAAATGACCATTTAAAATGGGTCATTTTTCAGGTGTACTCTATGTTTGCTTTACCATTAGACTGATAGCAGTGCTGCACATGATAAATCTGTTAAATAAGTCACTGTGTAATTGCGACAGTGCTATAAAAAGGTGGAACAAGATAGTTTTGTTTTAGCACAACTAATGATCTGTTTATTGTGGTTTTATGTGCATACTCTGCACCAGATACATGGCTGAAAGATGGATTCCTCACTGACTTCTGAATGACTTCTTGCTTTTCTTTTCCTCTAAAGTTTCAGTGGAGCAGATCAAAAACCTACATAAAAGGTTTCAGCAGTTGAGTGGAAATGAAGAGACAATAAGGTAATCTGCTTGTTTAGTTGTTCTGTGTTGCAAAAACTCTTGTTCAGCTTATGTAGCCTTGTGAAAAAGAGCATTTTCTCTTCGGTCTTGTTGTAAATATTAGGACATAAATCTTAACCAGAAAAATCATCCTTACTTACCAAATCTTAAAATAACATAACATAACAAAAAAGGGCCAAAATGCAGGAACAGTGTGTGAAAAAGTAAATAAACTTTCTACCTTTTCTATAGAAATTAAAATGGAAGCTGGTAAACAGGTTCTGTTGTTATCAGCTGATAAGTGATACACCTTTAAAAGCTGAAGTTTGGTAACATTTGCTGAGCATTTTGGTTTAACATAGTGTCAAGGAAGAAAAATATCAGCAATTCTGTGAGAGAACTGGATGTTACAGCACATTTAGTCCCAAGGTCAGACCTTGCAATGCTCAGAGAAACTGCAAGAAAGATAAGTGAAGCGCTACATCTTGGACTCCACAGGATCCAGTTAGCTTGCTAAATGGTACAGTTCATTTTTGGGGAAAAAAAATGTTTTTTTTGTTTTTTGTTTTTTTTTTACACAACTGCTGCTCGGACGGGACGAATATGAGAGGACAGCTTAGGTTTCCATCTTCCACTTGAACAAACTGTAAGACTTCTGGAGCATTGTTCTTTAACAGATGAGGTCAGAGTGTAAGATGCTTGGACATGAAGCAGAGCAACATATCAGCACCAATGCTTGATTCTGCCTGTTATGCACGGTGGTGGAAGGGTGATGATTTGTGCTTGTGTGCTGTTTATTGTTTCAACACTGAACTCCTCTGTATATATCAAAGTATTCAAAAGTGAGTTTTTTTGTTGTTTTTTTTTTTTAAATCAGGGAATTGTAACCTCATTTTAAGACCTAGTAAAGCTCTGATTACTTTTTTTCTATATAATGTTCTGATATATAAAACAATTTGAAAGATGGAGTAAATGATTTTAATGGATGGGTTTTCAATAGATAAATATATCCAGCTGCTGCTAAAACATAGTACAAAAGATTTTTAAATATTAGTTGTGAATATATCCTGTAATAAAGACACAAACAAGTAATGTGGAGACACACTGAAAATGTGCAAATGTAGACTTAAGAGGCATATATCTGTTGATGCATCTGACACACAGAAACTTCTGTTCACACACTCATTCATGAATAAACAAACAAAATTGCAGTAGTGATAAATCATGCATAACTTCTCTTTAGAAGGAAATGGAAAAAAAGTTGAGTATTTCCTCCTACAGCTAACACACAAACATCCTAGTTCCTGTACTATATGAAAATGAGTGGTATTTATGTGTGTAAAAATGAGCTGATACTCAGTAATCCCAAGATTTTTCATGTTGTGCTGAACTTTGCCTTGTTATCTTGCAGCAGAGAAAACCTGGACAGCATTCCAGCCCTCGCTAACAACCCCATCAAGAAGCAAATTGTTGAAGCATTTTTCAATAAAAGGTGGGTACAAGTGGATTATGCCATACTTTTTATCTTCAACTTACTGCTGAGTATCATGTCACCTAATATTAAGATACCTGTTGTGATGAGGATTCTGAAATAAATGTCCAGAACTTGGCCTTCATCCCTCTGGTTACCTCATCAGCTGCTAGTTGGCCTTTAACCGTTTGATCACTAAACTTACGGTAGTCAAATTTACGTATGAAGCATTATACTAAGTATTAAAGCTGTTATACTAAAGTGTGGCAGGCTGCAACTCCTTGTTGATGATAGTCAAGGAAACAAGGGCAGCTTGAATATTTTTGCGCAACTTTTTTAACTTGATTTTTTCCAGAAATGTCAAATTTGGATGATATTTTAGGTGAAAGATTTGATTTCACCCTGGGAAAAGTGAAGTGCTTCTCAAGCAAAGAAGGCAAGGTTGTCTCGCATTCCATTTAGGACCAATCACAGCAGATTGTGCTTCTCTGGTGGAGGATCTAAAAGAGACAGGCGCTAAAACCAGAGTGTTACCAGGAGGTGCTGCTGTAATATCTGTAATGAGGGGAAATTACTTGTATTTTGAGCATCACAGCTCTAAAATCTGTTCTGAATTGTGGAATTTGATAATCTTAATGCAGATTTGGGAATTGGAGGAAGTGAATTCTTGGCTAAACTTAAGTGGCCACAAGAGATTAAAAATGCAAGAGTAAGTCAGACCTTTAAATGAGTTTAAATTTGGATGTGTGTGACGTTTGACACGCCAGGCTTTCAGCTCCAGTGGCTGAACTAAGCTAACTCCCTGCTGATGGAATTTATCAAAGACACAAAGGGGCTTCTCTTCCTTTTAGAGAACCGCTGAGCGCGTGCACGAAGTCAGTGCTTGTACTTCTATTTGTGGGGAAAATGGGTTAAAGACAAAAAACTTAACAAAGAGGAAAAAATATTGTCTATTCATCCAGTTCAATTTGTAATGTGAAAATAATTTCCCCATCAACTTGAGGATGCTACAGTTGTGTTCATATTTATTCATACCCTTTCATTAAAGAAGGAAAAAAACAGCTGCCTGTAAAATAAGCTGAAATTGACTAAAGTAATAATTAAAAATTTTATGAAAATCATTACATTATTTTCTAATTCTGGTTCAATAGAAATTTTTTTTTTTTTAAAAAAGAAAAAATAAGATGATTTATTACATATTACATCACTCATAAACTAATATTTAGTTGAACAATCCTTTAATGTTTCCTCCGCTCCAGTCAGGTGTTTTCTGTTCCTCTCAGTCAGACTTCTGCACCTGTTGACAGGTATTTTGTCCCACCGTTCAACAGAAAAGTGCTCTAATTTGTCCAGGACCAATTTGTTTGTCTGTTTGTTTGTTTTCTTTCTTCAACTCAATTAAATAAAAAACTGTGTCTTATATTACTAAATTATATTTTTGCAAATCTTTAGAGTGACTGTTGTAAATTCAGTCTTTTCTTTAATGAAAGGGGATGAATTCATATGAGCACAACTGTACATCAGCAATAATATGACATCAGGTGTATTTTGGTGCATGTTGCAGGTTAGATCCCCCCTCAATATAAATATATTACTGTAGGAATTGATGTATAAAAACACTTTTATAAATACACAATTTTGGGCTTTTGGAGTAATTTTTATTAGAATTTTACTACTGCAGCTAAAACTGCAAGACAGGAAGTGATGTGGAAAAAAGGAGACGATGTGCCGAAAAAAGCACCCCTGCCATGAAAAGCACCCATTTGCATGAAGCACAGTAACAGCATGACATTCCCTTCAAAGCAGCGGTGCTTTTTTAGTCTCTTTTTCCACATAACTTCCTGTCTTGCAGTTTTAGATGCAGTAGTAAAATTCTTACAGAAACTTCTCCAAAAGCCCAAAATAGTGTATTTATAAGTGTGATTTTATTTCACATTTGTTTCCACAATCTTTTTCCACATATGGATTTAAGAGGGGTTCTAATCTGCAACATGCTCTTTGAGTTCTTTGAAAATCAAAATGTTGCTGTGTGATCCAAACAAGCCAGATATGATTACATGTGAGTTCTGTGGAAAAACACATGAATCACGTGCTGGTTCGTTTTTGCATTGCTTATGATCCAGGAACCAGCATGGAAATGAGGTGGGCTCCTTTGAGGAGATTGGCTTTGAGCAGTTCATCATGGTCATGTCCCACTTCCGCCCTCCGACTCTGAAAACGACAGAAGAAGAAAGGCAAGCCCTGAGGAAAGAGAAACTCCGCTGTAAGTAACATCAGTATGTGCTGCTGCCAGCGTCTTCTCTTCATGTGTCTCCAAACAGGGAGGTTTATACTTTCTTCAGACACCACCATCCTACTACACAGAGTGTGGTGATGCTTAACGACATGAACGAGCACAGATTCCTCGCAGGATGTCAGATCTCACATGGGAGAAGTTCACTGCCATTCGTGGCTCAGCAGGGAACATGGGCAGTACAGACACCAAACCCAAATGTCACAAGTAGAAAAAATGATGGGCGGTTATTTTAAGCTGCTGATTCATTTATAACATTAGATAATCTGATTCATCATCTGTTCAGAGGTATTTCATATGTTGATTTCCTTCCTGTCAGTGGACCTTTCAGTGTCCAGAACAAAATCTGTTGTCAGGAATTTGAAACAAGCCGTTAAAATTTTTTAATTCACTTATGAAGTTATTTAATCTAAGCACGATATCATCAGCCAAAATAGCATTTTATCTGTCTATCTGTCTGTCTGTCGAGGTATATATATACATAAAAATATACATATAATGTCTGTCGAGGTATATATACATAAAAATATACATATAATGTCTGTCGAGGTATATATACATAAAAATATACATATAATGTCTGTTGAGGTATATATACATAAAAATATACATATAATGTCTGTCGAGGTATATATACATAAAATATACATATGTCTGTTGAGGTATATATACATAAAAATATACATATGTCTGTTGAGGTATATATACATAAAAATATACATATAATGTCTGTTGAGGTATATATACATAAAATATACATATGTCTGTTGAGGTATATATACATAAAAATATACATATAATGTCTGTTGAGGTATATATACATAAAATATACATATGTCTGTTGAGGTATATATACATAAAAATATACATATAATGTCTGTTGAGGTATATATACATAAAAATATATATATGTCTGTTGAGGTATATATACATAAAAATATACATATAATGTCTGTTGAGGTATATATACATAAAATATACATATGTCTGTTGAGGTATATATACACACATATGTGATATAGACCTTTTTTTTTTTTTTAGTTCAACTTAAAACATTTTTTTGTTAAAATAAATGAACACTTTCAGGATGTTTTGTAGGTCTCACTTTCTCATTTCTTTATACATAATGTAGGTGGACTGCTGTGAACCTGATCTGTAAACTTTAATATTTGAGAAATTAGGAAAGCGGACCCTGTGATGGACTCGTGACCTGTCCAGAGTGTACCCTGCCTCTTGCCCAGTGTCTGCTGGGATAGGCTCCAGCTTCCCTGCGACCCTTAATTGAACTGATCGGTTAAGAAAATGAATGAATGAAAGAAAGGTGGCTTTGTATGATCTTTTTGATATCCGTGTCAATGATCATTTTTGTGTCCCTTTTTTTTCCAGTATGGACAGTGATTTTACTGAACATTCATTCATTGTTCAGTAAAATCATTGTTCAATTAAGTGTCGTGGCGAAGCTGGAGTATTTCCCAGCAATCATTGGGCAAGAGGCAGAGCACACCCTGGACAGGTTGCTAGTCCATCACAGGGCCGATTATACTGGACATTTATATGTACTGGCGCCAACATTTGCACAGTAATCTAAACAGTGTGAAAGCAGTGAACAGTGGAATGAATGACGATTCAGCATGTATGTAGTTTTGAGCTGAAATGCTGCTCGAATTTTCATGTGCATGTTTATTTTGTCATTTATTTAAATATTTTCTACCATCAACTCATATCTGTATTTTTATGTTCCTTTTGCAGTTTCTAGGTAACACAGTTCTGGTCTTGGTTAGATTTAAAGATAACTTATTCGTGTCAAACATTAATTTCTATTTTAAAGTGACCTTATTTATTATTTCCTTTTTCATTTCTCCCCAAAATAAAAAGATAATTTAAAAAAAAAAGTGATTGGCAAATAATACAGGCTTCAACATACCTTAAAGATGTAATATATATCAATCGTAAACAGTTTTGGAAACTGTGAACTCTTTGGGAAAACCACAGGCAATGTGGAAGCATGACAAAGCATTTTCTGCAGTCTTCAGATTGTCTCCTGTTTCTCTAACAGCTTTCCACCCAGTGCAACTCCCTTCCCCTGAACTCATGCCTTTCCAGTTTAGTTTAATGACTTGTGAATGATTCATCAAATGCTTTTTAAGATCAATGAACAGAAACATCAGCTGCGTGATGTTTTTGTTTGTATTATCTTCCACTGAATCTGGTACAACCAGTGATGTTTACTGTTTTGATCTGAATCCATATCAGCTGTTTAGAGTATTGTTTTTATCTGATATCTTTCTGGTTAATGAACAATTTTCTGAAAGATTTTGGAGAATCTTTGGTTGTAACTATTCATTATCTGAACCGCTTTTTCTGATCAAGGGTCGTGGCAGAGCTGGAGCCTATCCCAGCAGCCTTCAGGCGAGAGGCGGGGTACACCCTGGAGAGGTCGCCAGTCCATCGCAGGCCTAACACTAAGAGACAAACAGCCATTCACGCCCACACTCACTCCTAGGGACAATTTAGATTAACTGATTAACCTAACATGCATGTCTTTAGACGGTGGGAGGAAGCTGGAGTACCTGGAGAGAACCCACACATACAGTGGGAGAACATGCAAACTTCACATAGAAAGGCCACTGTTTGAACCTCCTCCCAGCCGAGGATCGAACCAGTGACCTGCTTGTAACTATCAAAGTGATGTTTATTACTATAATATCAGTTTAACTTCTTGTTGACATTCCCAAAAGAAAGAACTGGAGCAAAGAGAACATGATAACTGTAGACAAGTGTCGTCCTTCTGCTCCGGTTCAGTGTCTGATTTTCAAAAAGTATTTGTCTAAAAAGATGTTTTTCCTGCAAACTGGAGAAGTTGGTTTTATAACTGACGAGTCGAGTACAGGTTGTAGAGAATACTTGCACCAGTTTGAGACTGGGCTCTCCTGTTGGGCAAGAGTCATTGTGATTCTTTAAGCATGGCGTTAGCAGAGCAGTTAGTGGCGACGGACACTTCCTGAGGAAGAAAAAAAGAATTTCTCTTGTCCGTGTCACAGAACTGTTGAATGGGAAGATTTGCAAACAGACCAAATCTTTGTAAAGGTCAGAGGTCATGAAGTGCTGACATGCTTAAAGCTGCTTTACTACCAAAATGACATTAGTGCCATTTAGTTGTCCTGGTTGGGATCTCGCCTTGAATGGGCGTCTTTGTTGTCTGTAGAATGATAAACATTCTTCTAATCACAACTTCCTTTGTTCGGATCCTGAGAAATGCTGATGAGAATTTCCCGAAAAATCAAACCAGCTACTTAACTGTTGTTTTTTTTTCCAGTTTTGTTCAACATGCACGACACAGACAGTGACGGCACCATTACGTTAGAGGAGTACAGAAAGGTAAGACAAATGGCCTCTCCTGTTTTTCTGCTTTTTTTACCCATTTAAGCAACACCAATCTGTCTCTCTGAAAGACTTGAAATGAAATTAATCTTTAATAAACTATTTAGCAAACCGCCATGTATTTATCTACAGGTTTCAAAAAGACAATATTAATGCAAGATTACATTATTTAGCCGTCAGTATTTTTCATTTGCAAGAATAGAAAATGTAAAACTCCAAATGACGCAATCTTTTATGCAAAAAACAAAACCTTTTTACACAGATGAAGCAGAGATGAAGACAATAATAAAAAAGAAAAGAATGACCTTCAGTCAGCTGTTTTCCAGTTTACCAAACCAGATTCCCTTGATGATGCATGACGTACTTTCCATAATTCCTTTTAATGCATCAAATAGCCAGAGGTGACCTTCATGTAAAACTGAGTTGGACCTCATTATGGCCTAATTTATTTTTAAAGACCAAAACATGCACATGCAAAGACTAGCATGTTTTTCTGACTGATTATTTAGATCAGGTTAAACTCTTGGTATGGTTGGATGGTCTTCTGCATGGCCTGGTTTGAGACAGTGGTTATTGGAGTTACTGCCTTTCTATCCATCTGACTGGATATTTTCCCTTTTTTTTTTTTTTTAACCAAACCCAAGACATGGTTGTGTGTGTAAACACCTCCCAGTAGACCAGCATGTCTAGCACCAACAACCAAGCCACATTTAAAGTAACATAAATCCCATTTTGACCTCCATTCTGAGGCTATGTTTAAAATGCAGCAGGTCGACTTGACCACGTCTACATGCCTACATGCATTGAGTTGCAATCTCATGATTGGCTGATTAGATATGTGTAAACTAGTAACTAAACAGCAGTGGCTGAACTGGCTGGTGTGTGCATGCGTGTGTGTACATATATCTCAATGTAAGTATTTACTGTATCATATTGTAGCTGGGAATAATGGCCTGTAATTCTGCTTTTAGTTTTGACTTGTTAAGAATGATCATTATAATGTAACAGAGAAATAAAGTAGGAGTCCAGCAGAACAGTTATCTACTCTCCTCATATGACTCGTCATCTGATTATCACAAGCAAATCTTACTTTATATTTAATTCTTATTTACTTAACCACTTGCTGCTATTTTGTATTCTTCTAATAAAACCAGTGAGGGATTAAACTCTTATAATATTCTACTGTAATCCAAGGTAGTAGAGGAGCTCCTGTCCAAATCTGGGGCCATCGGGCAGGAGGCGGCCAGGGCCATAGCAGATGCTGCCATGTTGGAGGTGGCGAGCACAAACGTGCCGCACATGGTAACAAAACTCACCCAAACCGACAGGTTGAAAACATTCCCACTGTTTCCAGCACAGTAACACACGTGTGTTCCTCTTCATCACTCCAGGCCCCAGATGACTTCTACGAGGGAATTACGTTTGAGCATTTTGAACAGGTTTGCATCTTTCTGACTCCCAACCTCTTTAGAAATGGAAAATAAATATATTTCTTGAAAGCTTTTTTGTCCATCCACAGATTTTAAAAGGCCTTGAAATGGAGTCCAGGATGCACATTCGCTTTCTGGACGTGGACACTATAACAATGCGTTGTGGGAAAACCACCACTTAAAGGGATATTACGCGTTTTTTTTTTTTTAATTCTAAGGAATAGTTTTTACTTCTGTTTTAAATGCAACATTTTTTGTTTTTTAAGATGTTAAAACCAAATATTTTTCATAAACCTTAACATACTTTAATAGAAAGAATTGATTTTATACTAATTTATAAAATATAAGGTGCTGGTGCAGTTAATAGTTTGACCAAATGGTGGTGCTAAACCTGCTTTTGTACTGTTTCTTAACTGCATTTTCAGAACATTATAAAGATTATCTTTAAATTAACGTTTGTTATCCTCCTTATATTTCTAACAGCTTTTAATAACTTGCATGTAATGTGAAGAAATCTGTGTGACTTAAACAAAAGGTCCACATGTTAGATGAAGTCAGCTGTATTCAGTGACTCCCCTGGCATTCATGGTCATCTGCTGTGGGTAACGTCCTGTGACTGCAGGCACATTCCTCTGCTGTGCCAAAATAGGCAGATATTTCATTTATGCATCCCCCTGAGACTCTGAAAAACCAACCAGGAAAGCAACTATCTTTAACTACTTGTCAATTTTTTTGCTTGACCTTTGAGGGAGTCAAAAATGGAAACGGTGACAAAATAAATGCAGAAAATCATGATAAAACTTTTTTTTTTCTTTTTGTACAAGTCTTTGTCTCAGTAGTGTGGTGAAGCTGCAGGGATTAAAATATAATTAAAATGAATTTACAGTTAAAGTTTAAAGGATAACATTGTAATATCTGGGCAGCTGATTCCCACATGCATCTAAATACTTCATTTCCAGATGTCCTGATTCAACAAGCATGATGTAAAAAAAAAAAAGATAATCTAAAAGGCTGCAGTTTGGAGAATCAAACTGATGAATGTTTCTACTGTCCATTCAGCTACACAGAGTCTCTCATGTCAGTGAGATGGATTGGAACCAGACAGCCTGTCGTAGGGCACCGCCAGACTGATGTTGTAGTTGTAGCCGTACGACTCGGTGTAGTTAGACCTGCAGATGGGGAGGATGTGCTCCTGTGACAGTGCATGCTCAGAAAAGTCATAGTGGCAGATGACCCCTCTGTGTCTGCAATTAAGAATGTTTGCATTAGGAACAGCACTCGAACTTTTTGGTCAATAACGTGTGTGTGTGTGTGTGTGAGAAAGCATATATGTATGTATGAATGAATGTATGTATGTATAGTTGTACATATATATATATATATATATATATATATATATATATATATATATATATATATATATATATGTATGTGTATATATATATGTGTATATATATATGTGTGTATATATATATGTGTATATATATATAT